>NW_027271176.1:0-110000 GCF_040938485.1 Diadema antillarum
GACAAACAGATCATTTTGCTCCTCCTCGTAACTCCGAGATGTGGAAATGTTCTTACTTTTTTTGATAGAAGACTGTCTAAATATTTCACCCAAAGATGGCTGAATTTCAATTCTGAAAATACAAAATCTCCCTCGCGTAAGAGGGGGATAGGCCTAACCCCTCCCATACCCTCCGTTCACCCGTTCAATTCATTTCTACTTAATACACTTTAGATTGACAGATTTCAAAATGTTTCATCTAAAGTGTGCACCAGGGTCTGTTACTTCAGTTTAAAGAAATGCAAATGTTCCTTGGGTGGGAGGAGATATCTAGATACTTTCAATTAACGGAGGGCTTCCCCCCCCCCCTCCCTAATAAAATAGTATACACTTCTGGGATTGAAATTTCCCCAGATTACATCATATAATGTGTTTACGAGATATTTGTTGCTGTAGTAATTGCCAGCAGTTGCGCCCGGTGCGCCCCCATCCTTAATTCCAAAGCGAAAAAAGTACAGCTACAACGGCAGTTTTTGGACTTGTAAAATGTCAAAATTTCAAGCTTGCTCGCTTCGCTCGCTCGCATTTAATCGTCATGCCATTCTCCATGTTGCTGCCGGGTAATTGCCAGCAGTTGCGCCCGGTGCGCCCCCCTTATTTTTCAAAGCGAAAAAAATATAGCTACAAACGGCAGTTTTGGACTGTAGATGTCAAAATTTTCAAGCTCGCTCGCATCAGGGAGGTTGGGAAGAGAAACACCTCCTGCTCGCATGTAATCGTTATGCCATTCTCCTGATGTTGCTGCCAGTAATTGCCAGCAGTTGCGCCCGGTGCGCCCCCCCCTTAATTTCCTATAAGCGAAAAAAGAACAGCTACAAACGGCAGTTTTTGGACTGTAAAATGTCAAAATTTCAAGCTCCGCTCGCTTCGCTCGCTCGCATTTAATCGTCATGCCATTCTCCATGTTGCTGCCGGGTATATTGCCAGCAGTTGCGCCCGGTGCGCCCCCCTTATTTTGCAAAGCGAAAAAAATATAGCTACAAACGGCAGTTTTGGGACTGTAAGATGTCAAAATTTTCAAGCTCGCTCGCATCAGGGGAGGTGGAAGAGAAACACCTCCCTGCTCGCATGTATCGTTATGCCATTCTCCTGATGTTGCTGCCAGTAATTGCCAGCAGTTGCGCCCGGTGCGCCCCCCCCTTAATTTCCTATAAGCGAAAGAAAGAACAGCTACAAACGGCAGTTTTTGGACTGTAAAATGTCAAAATTTCAAGCTCGCTCCTTCGCTTGCTCGCATTTAGTCGTCATGCCATTCTCCTGATGTTGCTGCGGGGTAATTACCTGCAACTGCGCCCGGTGCGCGCCCCCCCCCCCCTTTATTTTTCAAAGCGAAAAAAATATAGCTACAAACGGCAGTTTTTGGACTGAGAAATGTCAAAATTTTCAAGCTCGCTCGCTCCGCTCGCTCGCATTTAATCGTTATGTCATTCTCCTGATGTTGCTGACCAGTAGATTGCCAGCAGTTGTGCCCGGTGCGCCCCCACCCCCTTAATTTCCTAAGCGGAAAAATATAGCTACAAACTGCCGTTTTTGGACTGTACAATGTCAAAATTTTCAAGCTCGCTTGCTTCGCTCGCTCGCATTTAATCGCAATGCTATTCTCCTGATGTTGCTGCCGGGGTAATTGCCAGCAGTTGCGCCCGGGTGCCCCCCCCCCCACTCCCCTTAATTTTCAAAGCGAAAAAATATAGCTACAAACGGCAGTTTTTGGACTGTAAAATGTCAAAATTTTCAAGTTCGCTCCCTTCGCTTGCTCGCATTTAATCGTCATGCCATTCTCCTGATGTTGCTGCCGGGTAATTACCAGCAACTGCGCCCGGTGCGCCCCCCCCCCCCCCCCCCTTATTTTTCAAAGCGAAAAAAATATAGCTACAAACGGCAGTTTTTGGACTGTGAAATGTCAAAATTTTCAAGCTCGCTCGCTTCGCTCGCTCGCATTTAATCGTTATGCCATTCTCCTGATGTTGCTGCCAGTAATTGCCAGCAGTTGTGCCCGGTGCGCCCCCACCCCCTTAATTTCCTAAGCGAAAAAAAATATAGCTACAAACTGCCGTTTTTGGACTGTACAATGTCAAAATTTTCAAGCTCGCTTGCTTCGCTCGCTCGCATTTAATCGCTATGCTATTCTCCTGATGTTGCTGTCGGGTAATTGCCAGCAGTTGCGCCCGGTGCCCCCCCCCCCCCCTCCCCTTAATTTTCAAAGCGAAAAAATATAGCTACAAACGGCAGTTTTTTGGACTGTAAAATGTCAAAATTTTCAAGTTCGCTCGCTTCGCTCGCTCGCATTTAATCGTTATGTCATTCTCCTGATGTTGCTGCCAGTAATTGCCAGCAAATGCGCCCGGTGCGCTCCCTTAATTTCCTAAGCGAAAAAATATATATATATAGCTACAAACGGCCGTTTTTGGACTGTACAATGTCAAAATTCATGATCGCGTTCATGATCTTCAGTGTAAGAATTAAGACAAGAAGTTTCTTTATTAAAATGATACCATTTTATAGGCAAAATTGTTCAATAATAATTTATCTACATAAAATGTACTGCTACCTTAAACATGTTGGACTGTTTCAAGTCGATAGAACACGCAAAAAAAATTAATCAAATTGCACCATTTACAACATCGATATGCAAAAAGTTCTCACTGTGGGAGGGGGAAACCCCCCTCCCACACCCTCCCCCCTCGCTCGCATCGCTCCCTCGCAAATAACCGCTCCCCCTAAGATCAAATCCTGGCTACGCCGGTGATAGGCCCCACTATTTAGTAGGCCTTCACAGTGATGTCGCATAGGCGGAGCAAGAGCTGAAATACCACGATGTAGTCATTCAATTATCTATGAATATTTCTTTTTCTTACTTGTTTTTTGATAGGAAAAAAAAATCCCAAATTTCACCAAAAGTGTGCACCAGATCGTTGAATTTCAGGTCTGAAAATGCCAAATTTTCCTCGTGTGGGAGGGGGATACCCCCTCCCACACCCTCCCCCCCCCCTCCGCTAGGCCGCTCCGCTCCCTCGCACAGATATTCAAACTCCAAGTCCCTCCCCTACCCCCATCATTAAAACGGAACGATGCCCCTGGGATGATTGCTTTACTGACTTAAATCAAGAAAATTGAAGAATACAATTAATAGCTACAGGAAAATATCTACTGCGTTATTCAAGAAATGGATATCCTGATTAGCATTTTATTGAATTTATTTGGGCATTATTCAGGGCTGCGCTACGTTTTTGAAAGGGGGGGGGGGAGGCAAAATCGCCTGTCAGTCAAGAAGAAAGAACATCAAAAGACAAGAGAAACAACAACAACAAAAGTCTTCATACTTTTAAGGTCTGATTTTCCGTCGAAAGTCGGCTAGAAAAACAAACAAACAAAAACAAGAACAAAAAGTCGTCATATTTTTGCTGCAACTTCCCTCCCACTTTGCATGGAAAAGAGTGGGACATTTGATCCCTATAAAGTGTGTGTGTGTGGGGGGGGGCAAGCTACCCTAACCCCCCTAACCCCCTAACCCCCCCCCCCGGGCTGCGCCGGTCCGGTTATGGGCTTGTAATCGTGGTGATGGTGACTATCGCCAATCATCCCCCCCACTCCTCAGTACGGATTTACGCCGTTGGACATAACATGAAGTGACATCCGAGAAAACTAACGGGATTGAATTGAATTAAACTACATTAAATTTATATCTAAATCTAAATTAGGAATTATTATGTTGTTGATTCTAACTCCCACATGACCACACATGTCAATTCCCTCTCTGAGAGGCACCAGCCTCTTATTCAGCCAGGACTTGCTCCAGGCACTGCTTTGTGAAGCTGTTGACGATGTCAGATCCTATGACCTTATTGATGGAGTCCTCCACGACTGAACCACAGCACCTCCGCAAAAGTACGAGGCTCTTGATTGATTCAGTTCTCAGTGTATTCCTTGCTGTACATGTGAAATCAAGAAGCAGAATCACACATAGTGAAACACAAACAAACAAACAAACAAACAAACACAACTAACTGACATCATTCTGTAGAAATTTAAATAGCAATTATAATATATTTGACAGAGAGAAAAAGACAATAAAAAAGGACAGGACAAAACAACACTTCTTATCTTGAACTTGCAGTGTGTCATATTCACATGCTTGTCTCATTACATGTTAATGGCTGCTAATGAGGGCTTCTTCTACACATTAAAAATTCAGGAATTATTTCATCAAAATATGCATCTGGATTTTATTTACGTTTCCATTTCACTTTTTGCACCAACTATGCTCAACTGAACGCTTGACATAAAACTCATCCAAGATAAGCATAACATTCAAACATTCTGGAAATTTAATCTAACTTGTGTGGGGTACTGTAGCCTTTGACCTACAGAACAGCTATCCATGTTGTCATCAACAGGCAGCTTCTGCAGAGAATTTTGCAGCTGCTCTTGGATAATATTTGTTCCATAAGTGTGTAAGTTCTCAGAGCTCCTATGTTCCCCTTGCTCATACAGCAGTCTCTAGACTTTTGAATTTTAAACTTTTGTTCTCCTCCATCAAGTGGACAGCGACCTTGCCAAAGGGTACGGTGTTATGTTTAACCCTTTGAGGACGAGTCCCGAGTATACTTGGCCAAGTGTCTATGGGAAATGCATGTTGCAGCAAAATCAGCCCGTCCTCAACGGATTACTGACAACTTTATCATCACTTGCAAATCAATTGACTGTTTAGCAAGTTATGGCTTTGTAAATGGGCACAGAAAGGGTAAGGGAGAGTTGATTACCGGTATGTCATCCCTACCTTGGGCTGTAATGTTGGTCGTTTCCATGGAGATGTCTACCAGTAACCTGAGGAGTGGTTTCATGAGATCCACACAGTGACATGGGATGCTAGACAGAAAAGATGGAATTGACTCAACATTGTGATGCACGATACAGCTTGCACTCACTACAGATTCACAAAATTTTGCTCACTGAAATGTCAAATTACATTGCTAAATAGACTCAACATGGGAGAAAGTAAGCTGAAGTGCATTTAGAAGATAAAATATTTTTTTTTTTACTTTTATTTTTTTTTGTTGGCTGCTGGCAGGGTAACAAAAAGAAAAGAGTTCAGTTTGGGCACTACTTTGTGGTTTATCAAACCCTTGAAAGAACAAGTGGACATTTTACAAATATGACTATCAAGATATTCTTGGAAGTAGGCCTGAAATGAATGCAACAGAGAATGCCTAAGTTTAGTAGGAAATGACCTGTTAAAATTTCATTTGCAACTTGTCGTATCGAGACCATAAGCTTTTAAATGTCTGAATTCGGCAACAGAGAAAAAACAACAACAACAAAACAAATGAGACTAGAAAACTTAACAGAGAATGAAATACTTGTCTTAATCTGTTTCTTTGCATTTTAGTTAATTTTAACTTTACCCTTTAATAGTTTCAGTACCGGTACTCTTGTTACAGTTTTTGCTTTGTTGATTATATTTTGGTTTAGTTTCCCATATGGGATGTAGCCAACTGTTTTCTTACCAGAATTTCAGGAGTACAACCTATTGCTTTCATGACTGAAATTCACCTCATATCAGAATCATATTCTCAATATTGATAGGACATTATATCAGCTTCTGGTCTCGTTGTACAGTGGACTTCATTATAACAAAGTTCACAGGACTGGCAGTTTTTTTTTTGTTACATCAAAATTCTGTTATAACCGAACAAATAAACAATAAAAAACACAGAGCTGATAATGTTGCAGTGTGAATCTTTATTTCATTGTAACTGGAATTTTGTTATAACCGTGTTCCGTTATGATGGGAGTGCACTGTACGACAGTGCAAATAACTTCTCATGGTACACAAATATTTACCGTGGCCACGTCTGCACAATGACAGTTTGTAAGACTCCCAGGGATAGGATCCTGCCTGTCTCTGCTGTCCCATCACTGGCCTCCAGGTAGCTTGCAAGTACTCGAATCAGCCTCTGGAGAGAGAGGAGAGATTTGAAGCTGTAGAGTTTTGGTTTTAAAAAGAGGTAAAACAGAATAACAGTGCCACACTTGGCACACTGGACTTCTGTCACTGTTTGAAGTAAAAATGGTTAATAGAGGAACTACTGTAAAACATGATATATTCGCGGCACCAAATTTTCGCGAATTGGAGCCGACGGCTTTTTTCGTGGCATGAAATTTTCGCGAATTGCCACTGGCGTTCAATGCACATAGTGTAGACAAGAAATTTCGCGTGCATTTTAATTTCGCGAATCTTGGCGCTCGCGAAATTCACGAAATTAAAATGCACGCAAACATTCCTTGTTTTACAGTACCAGGTAGCATGTTTGACCCCCTACCCCCCCCCCGCCAAAAAAAAACAAAAAACACACAACTAAACTAAACAATTAAAGAAGGACAAACGAGGACAATATCATCCTTGCAAAAGAGAAACTGCACATACAACAGAAATAATTGACATGATAATTACAATTTCCGGGAAACAATGCTCTGCTTGGCTCTTGGGAATAGGAAAAATTTCAGTATTTCTTTGTTTGTTTGTATACAAAGATTAATGTGCTTATTGGTTTCTGAATAGAAAGATGGAAATCATAAGTGAAGTAGAACAAACAGATATGTCTGATCTCTAAGATTTGCATATAAAGGTTCCTGGAACTTATCAGAGGTCTTTCCTCATACATTGTGTGAAATAAAATAAATATGCACTGTATTATGTTATTGAAAATAATAAAAACAACAAATATTACCATCACTTTAATGATCTGTATTGTTTGCATACCTAACCCTGCTACAATGAAATGTAGAGTTCAAAGCTTTCCAGCCCACATAAAATGCCCATTTGTAAACTGTCTTTCTCCAATGTTAATCTATCTACCCACCACGCCTACTACCACCCCATTGTTATCCCACATGTTTTCTGATATACCTTCATATGCCAGAGCACAGTGATGCCCATAGCTTCGATGAAAGGACCGAGGTGTCTGGCACAAGCCTGGCGAACAGGTATCCGCTGCTCCCCTTCCATGTTAGTGAGCACCACTTGTAGCACCTTGTCATATCTACTGGGCTTTAAAAAGGAGAAATGAAAAAGAAGTTAAGATGGAGAAATGGAACACAACTAGATTACATACAATGCCATGGCTTTAAACTAATTAATCCATCACCTCCTGGAATTTGGCTGTTCAAGTGTAAGGTCTATGGACATGTCAGAATCTCATAATAAAAGGGTTAAAGAGATTTGCAACACTTGAAATGTGATGATCTAGTGGGCTTTCTTCTAGCATGTTAATCCATGGGCTTTTCATGGTTTGATCAAAGGAAAATTAATTCACATTCAAACAAACAGACACAGATGGCATACAGAAAATATCTAACTATCCCAATACCCACTGGCCTTTTGCTCAAATGGCAGAAATGCTTAGATGAATGTCAGTTATTGTCTTTATCTGATAGAGGCAGTGCAGAAATTTCGGTATCCTATACACAAGGCAAACTACATACAGCCACAAGAAAAGTAGAACATAATTAAATTTGGGTATTCTTTCATACGTACACAACATTCATGACTGTTATGGTGAATGCCAGTCCCCATGAAAAGGAAACATATAATTTCATTGAGACAACTTTACACACATAAAGATTGTTTTCCTCAGAACTAATTAAATCTACACAACATTCCAAGTACATACAAGGAAATGACAGAACTCATATCACTAATTGATGAAATGCTGCTATTATTTCTTTTCCAACCCACTATCTAAAACATTCCAAGTCATATATCATGCAAAGCAGCTTTCAAATTATCTTAATAAGACAAGACTATTGCTTCGATTATGCAGAAAGCTGATATGAATAGTCAAAAATGTTTGGATAATGGAAGTAAAAATTATAAGAGAGAAAGAGAACAAGGAAACAAAGTATCATCCTACCTGTCTTGGTCTGTCTGCCTTTTTTGGGTCTCTCTCAAGCACTCTTAGCACACGCAGCATGCAAGGGTAGAGGGTTTCTATCAGGTCTGGTTTGTAGTTGTACAGCAGGGGATGGAGCGCCTCGTACACAACTTCTGCTCGACCGTACCACCGCATTTCCGTGGGGTCCTGAAGGAAGGGGCACAGAATCAAAATTTGCAAGATTGGTGCACTTCACTTCTGCAAAATTAGATTTAGAAATAAAGCTTGGTGAGAACTTAATTCAATAGTCATGCATTTCAACTGTGTTTCCCTTGCATGAATTGAATTAAAAAAAAAAAAAAATCTGCATGCATCAGTTATAATAGACGAAATATGAAGGCACAGGCACCAGTAAGTGTCTTTTCCTGTGATGTCGTGCTATAAAACTGTAATCTTACAAACATTTGTTGAAGAAAAAAAAACGCTCTGTAACCTGCCAAAATATGGACTTTGAAGGGCAAGGCTGACCACTTGTGTCAAGCTAAAATTGAGCTTATACAAAAAAAAAATTTAAACTGGAGTTACAATCTTCAGGTGTATCAGCACTATATAAAATCCCCCCTCCCCCGATTTCATCATCTTACTTGTATCTGTCACCAAGGACTCTTTGATCTATGCATTCACATACAGTGCACTCCCGTTATAACGAAATGCTCGGGACCGGCAGTTTTCTTTCGTTATAACGAAATTTCGTTATAACCGAACAAATACAATATATAACAAAAACAAGGAAACCATGTATATATATATTATGTTTGTTGAATACTCATCATACACTGGAAAGCTATGTGAAATGTGATGGGATAACTGTATTACATTAATAAACGCAAGTTCCCCTCAGAAACTGTGCGTGACACAAGGAGCAAACACACAGTGGTGTGAAGCGTTCACCCATGCAGAGACGCTATAAATGCTTGCTCCGCTACGTATTTTCGAAGGCAATTCGCATTTCGTTATAACGGAGGACATTTCTTTTGTTTTTCTTTGTCTGTGGCGCTCGGAAAAGACTTCGTTATAACGGAAATTTCGCTATAACCGTGTTCGTTATAAGCGAATTTTGTACCATAGACTTTAATGGTGATAATTTTGGGACCAGAAGATTTACTTCGTTATAACGAAATTTCGTTATAACCGTGTTCGTTGTAACGGGAGTGCACTGTACAACTAATCAGTGCTTTTATTTACATCTCATTCCTATGACCTGTCAATTCAGTGTCCTGCACACTCTGTATCACATGCCTCCTATCAAACCTGTGGAACTCTTTTGACTGAATTACGGTAAAGTGTGGATAGCTTGAGATGCAATTGTATGATTTAATGCCAGGACACTGCACTGTGAAATATCATGCTGAAAGCACATGAGGGATATCAATACATTTGCATTTTATAAGTTTTTTACCATGGGCCATTTATCATGGGCCATTGCACGCATATCCTGATATACACAGAGGATGATGTATTTGTGTTTGGTCATGAGCAAGAACATGCCTAAATGCTGCAAATTGCCTACTGTGGTACTGCTTACCACATTCCTTTCTCATGGAAATACATGAACTGAAAAGTAACAAGCACACAGTGTAATGCATTTCAACATTATCATACTGGGATAAAATGATTGATTGTTTGTTGGTTAACCCTTTGCATGCCCAGTCAGCTTAACTACATGTAGCCTTTTCATCAATATTAATTGATTCATTCAAATTCATTCATTCAGTCTTCCTTCTTTAACGGTTGACAATGATGTGGTTATTACTCCATCTAAATCGTGTAGAAATCTTGGCGTATTATTTGATTCTACAATATCTATGTCTGTTCAGATCTCTGCAGTCTGTAAATCCGTGAGGTATCAGTTATGCAATTTGGGCATTATTCGCAAGTATTTAACTCGTTCAGCCAAAGAAAAAATAGTTCATGCTCTTATATCGTCCCGACTTGACTGGTAATGCACTCCTATTTCAGCTACCACAATCTCAACTTTCACGGTTACAAAAATTGCAAAATTCAGCAGCTCGTATTGTTACCCTTACCAGAAGAAATACTCACATTACCCCTGTTTTGTCCTCACTGCATTGGTTACCCGTTGAATCTCGCATTGTATTTAAATTATTACTGTTTGTTTTGCATTGCATACATGGATCTGCCCCAGAGTACAATGTTGATTTGCTGACATTTTATAATACTCCCAGATGTTTAAGGTCATCCAATTGTAGATTGCTTGTTGTTTCAAAAATGAAGAAATCATGGGGGGATCGGTCATTTGCACATGCTGGACCTTACCTGTGGAATCAGTTGCCTCAAGCTATTCGTTACATTTTGAATGCTGACTCCTTTAAAGTTGCCCTCAAGACTCATTTGTTCGTAACCGTTTTCCAGTAGAATTGTATGTTATGATTTTTTTTTTCCATCATCATTATTGTGGCATTCATTTTCATGTGCATGTTTGTGTAATACTCACTTTTTCTACTGCGCCTTGAGCACATTAGTTATGTGGAATTGGCGCATGATAAGTACCCTGTATTATTATCATTATTATCATTATTATTATAAATATGACCTTGTTGTAGTGTTAGCAAGCCCACTCAGGCATAGCAAATGTGCATCAGTCCAACAGGAAGGTCATAAAGACACAATAAGGATTAGGGGGATTAGGTAATCTCTTACAATGACAACTTTTAGTTTCCAGACATCAGTGCCAATTGGCTGAAATAAAAACAAAAACCCCATAGTATAGGTTAAGACTCACGGTGCGCAAGTATTTCCATGAAACATCCTAGGCATCTGTTTTAGTCACATTTGAGATGTGACAACTTTTGCAATCACTTACCACATTGTCTAGTATGTACTGCAAGCACTGGATTCCAACAATTTTGTTTTCCATCTGTATATAAAATGGGAATGAGTGCAAAAACAAATTTACAAGTAGAAATCATCACAGTCTGTCGAATATATGCACACTTCCTTTCTATGCTTGGGTAAAAAGAAACAAACTTTAACCATATCTTGAGACAACAACAGCAAATCAATGTTTGCCTGAAAACAAACATGGACTGCTGCTATTTCTGTGAAGAATTGCTCTTTTTCAGTATTCACAGTCTTCAGTCACACAATGGAAAAATGGTCATATCTTATGTATGTATCATCCGATTTACATACTAATGAGTTTGCAATGGCAGATTTACATTAAAAAATGTCAAATATGTTCGCTCCTGACTCCTTCAAGTAATTTGGTATAAAATGAAGACATAGGGCCACATAAAAACAAACAAACAAACAAACAAACAAACCAGCATTATCACTCAGAGACTGCCATAATCACTTCTTTCTGCTTTGAAAGTGCACTCACTCGAGAGCCTATTTCAGTGACAAAAGGACACATATCTCACCTTGTAGTCATCCACAAACAAGAGAGAAGGGGGCAGACATAGCTCAAGATGCTCACCAAGGTATGGGTGCTGCAGATGATAAGAAGAGAACATTGTATTTGAGCATATGGGATTTATATTCACAATAATGTACGGTACTTATTTTGATTCAAACAACAACAATATTGAAATGATACATATTTGCTGCTACATAACAACGGTGACAGCCATGCCTACATGCATTTATGACATAAAATGTTCAGCCATGATATGACATATAAAATTCACCAAGACATGTTTTACTTTTGCACCTGCATCATATTCCCGACAATGTCTGCTCAATGACAAACTTGGAAGACCCTTACTTCGTCACTAAATGCACTTGTGAAAAGTTCAATAAATTTTTCAAAGGGTGCTCTTTATTCCTGAATGAAACCTTCATGTTAATTGAACCCAACATCTACTTTAACATGGGTAATAAAGGAAAATCCACTCAAACAATGTACAGCAGCTGAAATGTTGTCACTAGGCTTTACGATCAACCATTCGTGTGCCCATGCACATGGCATAGCTGTATCTTGTCAAGCTATTTGTACCAGAAGTCTGTTGCATTTTGCATCAAACAAACGGCCATAATGTGAGCTATACATGCTATTCTGGTTTGACAATACATTGGTCACACATGAATGCTACTGTGATGCAATAAGAGGTATCTGGAGTGAGTAATCTATGTTTGTGGTAGTTACATTCCAGGAATCTGTGCCTATCAGAGAAGTAAGTAAGCCAGCAGATGTGGTACCGTAAAAGTGCAAATTTTCATGCATTTTGCATGACATGGAAACTACCATTAAAATCAAAATGTGGTTTTTGTTTGTTTGTTATACACAATACTACATGTATTTCATATTTTGATTTTGCAGAATTAAAATCAAGCAAATTCATCTAACCAGGCCCACTATGAAAAACTGCTGGTGTGAAAATTTCCACTATTACAGTAATGAGCAAAAATAAGGGTAGTAAGGGATATAGGAAAACATGACATTCATATTAACTGAAATTTACACAGTTACACAAACCAAATGACGTGAAGAACAAAAATTCCTTTGGGGTCAGACATAATGAATCAATTATGTTCAACTGCAGTAATGTTTGAAATAAGGGTCACTTTCTGCTGATTTGACAAAAAGCGATCATCAGTCACCATCATAGCTAGTCCTACTAATCATTTTGCAGAGAGCATACTTTGATATGTGCTAGAAGCCAGACGAAGGCCTGCTGGGCGCCAATGTTCTTCTTCCACTCGCCGCGTGTGAGTCGCTTCTTCAGCTCCCCCAGTGCAAGCCCAAAGGCACCCTTGGGGATCAGGTGATGCCCCCTACTAGGCTCCTCTTCTCCATGCTGCTGGCTCGAGCCCTGAAGGAAGCCAGGCAATGAGTGGTAGCCACAGGTCTGGGTGAGTTGTGACAACAGTGCTGACAAATGGCAAAGGAAAAGTTGTGTGAAAAAATGAATATGAGAAAGAAAGACTTGGCTTTATTTCAAGGCAAGGTCCTCTACATTTGTCTCAACAAGACACTGAAAACACCTAATTTGACATTACCAAGGGTACTTCAAGGATACTGTAATACACTACAGCAACGAAAGCCTGCTCATATGGTCGTAACACAATAAAAAGGACACACATTATTTCTCTATCTCTATGATATCTGTTGACTTTATTCTTATTCTAAATCAATTCAAAACAGGTGAAAGAAACTAAGGGAGCAATTAAAAGAAAAAGAAGAAAAATATGCAATATCCCACTGAATTACCATGATGCCACACATATTTACTTAACAATTCATTCACTGAGGATGGTTGTGCCAATCTGCAGAAGGAGCATCCTCTTTCACACATTCACAGTTACAGACCGGACACATGATCAGATGCTTTGCTCATATTCAAACAGTCATAACTTTGTCCACCCTTGCCTATTTTCTGCTTAAATTGAAGCAACATAGAGAAAACAAAAACAAACAAATGACTTATTTTCGTACCATTTGACTTCTCCTAACCTTTAACTTGCTCTCTGGAGGAAAAAAAAACAAAAACAAACAAAAGCGAAATAATTAATAACCAGTGGGAGGAAATCACTTACATTTAGATGCTTGTTGACTACCATGGGTAGTCCATGGATGCTTGTTGTAGTGGTAAGCACACAGCACAACACAGGGTCCAGTCACCGCCTTGACTACATGCCTCAGTATTTTGTTGGTTCCGGTGCTGGTGCCTCCATCCTCCGCAGCTTCCTCTTCCCTGCTGGAGCCCTCTTGCAGTCTCTCGAGAACTTCTTGAGGGAACATCATCTCCATCTCCTCATTTTGTGCTCTGATCGAAAAGTGTCCCGCCCCTTCCGCTGTCCCACTGGGTCTGATTTGGCACTCGTCCATCTTGTTGCTAGGACCAGTACCCTCAGAGTCTGTTTGGGGGCCATTCTGCAAATTGTGAACTTTCTTTTTGTCATCTTCATGTGCTTGCAACCCGCATTCTGGTTGAACTGTATCTTCTCTCTCTTCATTTGAAGGCACCCTTTCCTCATGCTCCTTAGAGACGAGTTTTCTCAGAATGATGCTGATGATTGACAACGCTGCGTGTGCTTCCTTGGAATGATGTTGGAGCTTCTTCCCATAGGCATCACCTACTGCATGGCACAAATTTATTGTGAGATGTACAGCCACAATCACATCAATAACAGACATAATTTCTTTACAAAAGTACAACAACTCGGATAATTCATCAAACTGAATTAAACTTCATTTAAAATTGTATTTAAAAAGGGTTTTGAAAATGGCCTCTTAGATATGACTACGTGACATTACTGAAAAATAATTCCCTCATTCGCGGATACTACGTATCTAGATTAGATAGTATTAAAAAAAAAAGGAATCTTGAGGACTTGTGATAAAATATTTAATACCCTGGTATGCATTATCTGCAGTCACGGGAAAAAAAACCCAAACAACACACAAGAACAAACAAACAAAAAATCAAACAAACAAACAAGAGCAAGTCAACTGCCCTGCAGTCAACTGGGATGCCACTGCTTCTCACACAACCACCATTACGTGTCTTACATTGTACATGTATATGACCCTTCATTTACATTTGAATATAAAGCAATGTATTGTTCTTCCCCATCCATTCAACTTCATTCACCACTTGACATTTCTCACTGAAGTTATGGCTGGAAATAACAACTTTTGGCAAAAGTACAGTGACCTTTGCCCATTATCTTTGAAGCACTATTATTTAACACATTGAAGACTGGCCCCAAATATACTCTGACAGGTGTCCATGGGAAATGCGTATTAGAGCAAAATCAGCTCATCCTCAATGGGTTAATGTAAATTCTACCCTTCTTACCAAAGAATGTATTTCTTCTGGACACTCTTTGATGGAGTTAAGTTAAAAACTGACATTTTCAGCAAAAAGATAAGTAATCTTAAGGGATTTTACAAAAAATGAATCAGTGCAACTATACTTCCTAAAACGCATGTGGGCAAAGTTATAAGCCAAAAAATGTTATTACTTTAAATTACAATAATGACATCTGGGTGGGATGGATTGACCAAAAATAAAATAAAACAAACAAAAGAAAGGAATGATTTCGCTTTTATTATGATGATGACATCCGAGTGGGACACACAGACAAAATGGATGAACAAACAACCCGAAAACATATGCTCTCAGAACTCTAGGGGTAAATGCATGTAAAGAGTAGTAGCAACAGCTCTTATTTCTTTTTGTCTTTGTTGTTTTTGTTTTCATTTCATGTATCAAAAATTATATCCTAAAAGTCAAATCTGCAGATATGCACAGTTTAAGAAGAGTTCTACTAGAAAGCAGGCCCCAACTCTCAATCAGCTTGCCTACCATCAACTTCCTCTTCGCTCTTGGCCTTCAATGAAGCGTGGCAGTGGCAGAGAAGCAAGAGGATGGTCTCGGTACAAGCTTCTCTGACTCGATCAACACCATCTTCAAGGACATCTCCACTGGCCAACACGATGGGATGGAACCAGGCGGAGGGAGTCTGCATTACCATGTGCTCAAGGTGCTCTCTTTTCTCAACAAGCAAACCATTCTCAACCTGAAAAATACAAATTAAAAGAATAGCAAAGACACAAAAATTCATAATCTTCATTGACTGAGGACACACTAAACGTAAAGAACCATAACATACATGACCTACATGTACTAGTTTTTCGATGCACTTGAAGACTACAAGAGAATATGCGTATTTTAAGAACTGGTTTAGCAAAGGGAAATATGATTAGCTTAGCACACAAACAAATGTCTACAAAAATTCAAAAAGTATTACTGTATTTCAAAAGTGAAAACTTTTGTGGTGTTGAAATTTTCGCACAACCACATACTAGCTCGAAAACAAAAGCACGCAAATATCATTGCATGCCATATGTTCCAGTACTTACCGTCTTGATTCAGCGGAATTAAAAACATGCGAAACTCTTCTTAGCAGGCTAAGCGCGAAAAATTAGTCGCGCGAAAATATCCACTTTGGAGTTTTACAGTAATGTATGCAGGATAGTATTGTTAATTACCAATAACTCAATAGCCCGCAAGAAAAAAGAACATGCCCACTGGCACAATACCACACGCATGTACATGATGTCGATGATTGCCATCTCATCCAGCTACCAGTGGCAGTGATTGTTACAAAAGTGGTTAAATTTATATTTACATCTACCTATTCAGTTTAAAGACCAATAGGCAATGATTGTCCTCATATACCTCTGCAGATATGCTTCGTAGAATTTCTGAAGCTGCCATGTTTGCCTCGGTGTTTTGGCTACTTTCTTCCGTGGGTTTAGAAGTAAGTCTATGGCCGTCTTCCATCGTTGCCTAATGATGATACTGATGTCAACTGTAGTGATGCCCTGGCCTGATGGATCGTACTGACATCTACAGACAGTGCAGCAGCTACACAGCTATCCCAAGGAAGCGGCCGTCGCACGCCGCCGCCCCGGGTGCGCTCCGGGCAGTGCAGCGGTTAGGTGAACTATTCAACACGTTTAGCCGCTGTCTTCACGTACAGTCCCATACCTTGATTTTCTTGTGCTGTTTTCAAAGTAGTGTATGGTCGCGGCCAAATGAAACTTCAAACCATTAAGATACAAGACGATAAATGAAGTCAGCACACTGAAAGTTGTGGAGTAATAAGTACAGGGCAATGAAAACGTAGGAAAAACTGTCTTTGCGACTACTCGGACAGATAGCGTAACGTCACAAACTCAGCTCCGCTCAGTAGGTTAGAAGTACCAGTCGAACTACCCATGGGCCATCATAATGATGCCGTGCATTTCCTCGCGCACATTGCGTACCGATCGCACGTTTCAACGACAGTGGCAGTGCACTCGCAGCTCAATTCACATTGTGCTTTAATCAACAATTGCTAAAAGCAAAAATTTGACCGGTACAATAATAATGGACACTGTTGGCTCACTTCAAGAACAGGCACTGAAGCGGAAGGAACGTCTCAAAAATTTACGAAAGAAGCAAGTGCGGGTGAGTTTATTTCGCCTAACGTTATATATAAAATTTGAAACGCACTTGCTCAGTCCCGTACGTGAAATATTTTGTTTGTAGCATCTGGCGTTATTCCATTTTTCATCAACTTCATGATGTAAATTTGTAGGTACCCGACGGTATTTGGTAGGTATCTAACATTTAATATGATAGAAGTTAAGCTGCAGGAAGCAGCTCCTATTATGATTATTGTGAATTTGTACCATTGGCATTGACATTCATCGTGGCATTTGTGTGTACGTGTGTACAATTGCTTGGATTGCTACCAGTGTAAATTTAAATTTTGTATGATTGAGGGTATACGGCGGTACCACCTATCGTCACCCTAAGGCCAGTAAGGGATCTGTAGCTTGTTTATTCCAAAAGTATAAAACAAATTTGCCAAATTCTTATCTCAAATAGACCTATGCCATAAATAATGCAGTTTTGAATGTGGTGACCGTCTCGTTGATTTTGAATCTAGGTTTTAAAATAGCGCAATTTTAGTGCATGCGTTCCATTTTCTTCGCGCAGCTTAAAGGGTACCTCACGATCGGCACCCCCTCCCTCCATAATGTAATAAACGTGAATTTCACAGCGATGCATCGTTACTGAGCGGATGTGTGATTGAAACGTGTTTAGTTTGGTTTGTTAGTTCGTTTGTGAGTTTGATTTTTGTTTCTTCGTTTTTATTGTTTTTATACCAAATGGCACTTAACCCACGCGTACACTGTACCTTTTCGTTCTATACGCAAACAGCCATGATACGCAGGGTGCCGATGTCTAGGTATCCTGCTGATAGGTGGTACCGTAGCCTTACCATACCGGTAGTTTATTATTGACGTGTCTTGAAATGAGAAGGAGAGTAGATTTAAATAAATTCTAAAATACGTTCTACTTCTACCTCTACATCAAAGAATGGAAAGTTGAATAGAAAGGAATATTACTTGCCACAAGGACATCAAGTACATTTTTAACTTTTGTCTCAATCATTTCTTTTTTTCTTTTGTGAATCATACCAATGGCATTATGGCAATGTATGAAAGGAGGACGATGAGGATGATGCATCTCAAGCCAAGCGGAAGGCTGAAGTTCTTGATGAGTCCAATGGAGATGAAGTAAAGTGAGTATAGACCCTATATTCTTTACATGTACATGTGTATAATATCAGAATACTACCTGTATGAAACAACATACATTATATGCTGTTAAATCAGCTCTCACTGGCATCATGGTCATGTGAAAGATAGCATATTCCAGTGTTTAGCTCGTAAACAGCTAAAACATAAAGAAAATATGCAAGCAAAATCAGTTGACAGATCAGGGTAGAAAAAAAATGTAGAGCCTTGTGAGTGAAAAGCTGTGATAAGATGGTGTGGTACATGTATGTTTGTAAGTGGAGGTATGGTTGTGTATTTCAGTACTTGTTTGAAGGATTATCATTTGAAAATAATAATAATATGATGAAAGTAGAGTTAGTCCTCAAGTATTTTTCATCAGAGTTTTTACAGTATTTTATTTGTATTTTTTCCTTGCTGCAAAAATATGTCTTTCTGTGAGTGAGTATAATGGTGTTTTTCATATATACCCCTTTTATCCTTCCAGAAAACCAGTCTTCAAGAATTACAAGCCTGAAGATGACACCTTGCAGGAGCATGTACTCCCCAAACAAGATGTTCCCAAAGGTACCTTGGTATCAGTCATTAATCCATATCTGCCAGTAGCGTAAAATGCAGTTTTAAAAAAAGCTATTGATGCTGGAGGCTATTTCATGCATATTCACTTGACTGTGCTCTCTCAACTTCAAACTGATATCACTTACACTTACTGTAAAAGTGGATATTTTCGCGCGATTAATTTTTCGCGCTTGGCGGGCTGAGAAGAGTTTCACGTGTTTTTAATTTCGCGGAATCAAGACATCAACAACTGGAAAATAATGGCAAGCAAAAATATTCGCGTGCTTTTATTTTCGCGCTAGTTTCAGGTTGCACGAAATGTGCGAAAATTTCAACACCGCGAAAATTTCCACTTTTACAGTACTAGTATGAGAAGAAAACTATGGAAAACTATTTATATGAATTGAAAGAAAAATGAATGGTCTTCATATGATGATGTAATGCAGAGTGCTCTGATGAATTATGTGATGTTACATGATATAAACACTAGTATATGAGATACAGATTTACAAATAATCATATTGCTTTTTCAAGAGAAGCCACCTATTAAAAAATAGAAGTAGTCTTTGTATTGAAAGGCAGTCAGCCTCATCATTTTTAAAATCTTCATGATGTAAAGCTTTCCAGCGCTATGTAACTTATAAGGTACTAGGTGTTACAAAAAACAGTTCTCACTTTTGATCCTTAATATTTCAAAAACTATACATCAGATAACACTGTCATTGATATGAGTAATAGCTGAACTGTGTACAATTTAGTAGGAGGTGATTTGAATATGAGAGCATGAATCAGTTTTGTTAAATCCATGATTGATTTTAAAGACAAATTCCAGATTTTGGTCAAATTTGAACCCTCTGTACAAAATTGAAATTTACACAAGAACCAATGATGTGCATGTGAGTGTGTGATTACAATGACCCTGAACAATAGACATGAATGCCACGAATACCACCTTTTCAGAGCTATGCTGTCTAAGCTTCTGGACTCTTGCTCCAAGGAACATGAATGCTTTATGAAATAATTCATGATGGATTGCCCTGGGCACTGCTAGTCTGAATTCATGGTAAAGGGTAAAATGCATGCACATGAAAAAACATGAGCACATGTTTTCATGTGCTTGCATACACTACATTTTAGGATGAATAAAGACTAGCTGTGATTATGGATTTCTCATGAATATGTAATAGAGCATTCCAATCCTGGTCATTGTTCAGGACCATTGTCAGGGTGTTAACCACACACTCCCATACACACCAATTAACCACTGTGCAGAATTACAATTTTGTACAGAGGGTTGAAGACAGAGCAAAACCTGACACCTAACTGAGAAATAAATCTTGAATTTAATGAAAGTGATTTGTGCTATAATTTTAGATTACCGCCAACAAAACTGTACACCATATATGATGCTTACAAATGTGAAGAAATATTGAATGGAAACTGAGAGAAAGCTGGGGACTAGCATTATCTAACTCTCAAACAATGGATAAGACTATTTAAAGTAAACTATACTCATGTAGCATATATGGCAATGTTTGATCTCACAAAGATGTAGACCTGTTTCACTAGTTGCAAACGTCTAAAGTGCATGCCAATGCAAATAGCAGTGGCAAGAAGCAAGGTGAAAGACAATAGGATGTTAGGGCAGAGTTCATTGGCTATAAATGATGTAAATGATGTCATCATCAAAATTATTTCTTCAGCAGATTAAATTGTAGATGGGCAGAAACGGGTTAATCCCCTGGTGCACTAAGATTGCAAGTAGCCTTTCTTTGCCATAGCAGGATCGTTCAGCAGAATAGACTGAATAATACTTGATATGACACTAGGACTGTAAGTACAGGTGTATACTGTAGGGGAGCGCTTCATTATTATGGCCACAGCTGTCCAAAAATGTCCACAAAATGAGTCATGTAGACCTGAAGTCCTGAGATGCACTGATTTTATTCCGGAGCTGCTTGCCCTCCGCAAAGTTTTACCACGACTTGGCTGTCTTACTATACCAAAATGCTGGTGGGGGAAGTAAGTTTGGTCATTTTGTCACATTTTTCATCTTTAGAGTGCCAGGACCAAAATAGCAGCCAGTTTTCACATTTTGATCCTTTTGGAAAAATGATGGGCGCATTTTCACCACACTTGGTAGGCATGATCACCAGTGTGATAAAATATACAAGTGGACATCATACCCTCCCTGAGGTCCCCCCAAAGCCCCCTCTCCCCCAAAGCCCGGGCCCCTCTCCCCAAGTTTGCTATGTTCTCCTTGGAAGGTGAACTTGTAATCCATGGGTGGGCACTAGACCCACTGGGTCTCATGGTCATCTCCTGTGTTGTTGTGCCCAATAACATTTCAATGAACTTTGCTTGAATCATGCTGAAGGAGAAATGGGTACCCCAGAGAACATCCATACCTCGGTGGAAAAGACTGAATACTCCCTAAAGCATGCCATTATAAAAAGACCCTCATGATATGGTACTGCAGTTTACACATATCTAAGAACATGAATGAAGTTTATGTTTTGGTGCATGTGTTGAACTTGGACAAAAAAAAGGAGCAAACACCTACCAGTATAATGAGAGTGACTGAAAATTTGAAATTGTTTGTTTGTTTGTTTTCTATCGCAACATCTAGTGGAAGAGCAAGTTCAGGACCAGTTGAAGGCTGCAGTTGCCAAACCAGTGGTTGAAGAAGTGGACATTTCTAACCTAGCTCCCAGGAAGCCTGACTGGTAACTAAATCACATCCTTGTCCCTCATTTATTTATTTATTTATATTTAGGTGAACACAAAACAACAACAGTATAAATGAATAGTGAATAAACCATGATCAGTTTCTAAAATGCTACGCTCTGTAAATTGACTTGACAGCAGGTATGGGTGATAATCCTTTTAAACATGCACATGGTATGTCATGTCTTAGATTTGATTAACAGCAGGATACACCATGTCCCAAAGTGTTTCAATAATTGTACTGGCAATCTTCAGATGTTTTTGTTTCATTTTCTAAAAGCTTATAATGTACAATGAAGAGGATCCTGTGATGCCCACTTACTGAAGGGCAATTTCTCTATAGACCTATCCATTTAAAACACTGTAGCTTATCCCTGTCCTGCAATTCTCTGAGAGCCTTCATTGCCCCCAAATGACATTCTTTTTGCCCGTCGACAGAGAACAAACAGGTTGGTAATCCACCTGTGCGAAAGCAGTCAAGGGGTACGTATTCCCTTTCCACGGTCAACTACATGTGCCGTGGAACGATCAAAATATCGATCGGGTGCGAGTTATGAATAGAGCGTGTGCTGATGGGCTCACAGACTCGTTTGTTATACGTAAAACGAGGCTCCTGAATGGAGTCAGCTCACCCTGAAATCTACTGAGCTCAGCCTTGATTGCTATGTACATCTTCATACAAGTTTTATAGCAAAACAAGGGCAAACTACAGCGGAAAAAAATGTAAATATAATACTGTGATCTATGCAGTTTTCCTACAGAAAGAAAACAATTGCTAATAGAAGAAACTCTAATCTTTCTATCAAAGTCATTTTTCTGGGCAGTATAACACAAATTAACCTGAGTGTATGGCATAAATGCAAGTACTCTTGTCTACATTTTGGGAATCTGGTATACCAGGCTCTCATAATAAGCTGCTGCCACAGGAACTTGGTATACCAGATTCCTGTAAGGAACAGATTTCGTTAGCAATAACCGTTGGGCTTCCAAAATTATGTCGGCCACAAATGGTAGGCTCCCAAAATATGAAGAAAAGATAGTTCAAAATATGAAGAAAAGATAGTTCAATGAGTTAACTGCATTGCTATGTCAGTGCAAAGTCAACTATTGTTAGGCATAATTGAAGTCCCCCCCCCCCCCCCCCAAACATGGTTGAAGTAGTCAAGTAGATCCATAGCTGTAAACAAAAAGGTGCACATACTAGTGAAATCCTCATGCTTATCACATTTTGGTTTTGGTAGGTAAAGTATTATAGTTGCTGTTTTATGATCATCTAAAGGCTCTAAAGTGATGCTGTATAAATAATCTGATTTGGGTATCTGATGCAGGGACTTGAAACGAGATGTTGCCAAGAAACTGGAGAAACTTGAGAGAAGAACACATCGAGCCATTGCGGAGTTGATACGTAAGTTGTTCCACAGCATGTTCTGTACATTTCTAGTGAGTTGGTGATTATGGTCAACATGTACAGTGAAGTATGCTGTAAGAGGTTGTAATCTAACTAGGATATGGTAAAGACTCTTTTACCCTGTGTAATCTAAGCAAATGGCTTCGTCTAGTTTTTATTTATGAGTGCAAAATTATGAATAAATTTTAGCAGTATGATTTACAACATGAGGTGAGTATTTTTAGTGAAAGCCTCGGGATTTCATTCAAATGAGTGTGGTATAACTTACCACGACCTCTTCCTCCGACCAAGATACTCCTGAGTTTTCTCAGGAGTATCTCGCTACCACGACCAGCCGGTCGGAGTAAATTGCCCGTGCGGACAAGCCCTCGGAGTATCTCTGAACTTATACCCTACGATCTAGGTAAAACTTCCCAGTTAAATCGAAATGTTGACATTTTGTGAGTACACGTGCGCGTGTAGTGCAATTCTAACCTAGTCGATCGCGACAAAGAAGCTATTGCTCAGAAATTTCCATCAACAAGAATGGAGATGACAAATGTCACTGGTAAAAACAATCGTATGGTTGACGTGCGCGGCGCTGCCACTTCCGGAAGTTACACTGACCCTCCACGGTGATCCCTGCGAAGGCCGTGGTAAATTGGTCGGAGTTTCTTCCCACGACCATCGTGTGGACACAGGGTTGTGGTAAGATAAGTACAAATTTTAATTTTAATTGCTGCGCCATAAAATTTTACTCCGACTAGAAATACGTCTGAACATGGCTAGAGAGTGTCAAAATTCCACCAATTTTTCTTTAGAGCAATTTCTGAATTAGTGGAAAGTCAACATCATGAAGATTCCTCCCTATACTGACATTCAGACTGCAGCCCCTAAACCTCGAGTCTAGTCACTAATGGTGTCAAACTCTTGAGATTTCACTTGTAGTGGAGGACCATATTCTGTGCATTCGTGGTTTATTGAAATTTAAGATTAATTAAAGTTTGCCATCATGAGAGACCTTATTATAAGAATAAGATAAAATTATTAATCATTTGAGGAAAGTAAACCTCAAAGTTTAGACCACTTTAGCAAAAAAATTGCTTGCATCTTCCTGTTTGATGCAATCATACCTGTAGGTTAATCCTTCACATACATTCAATGTCTATATAAGACAGCAAGTTGCACAATTTGTGCTTGGCTAGCTCATGTACAGTGCTAGAGTGCTTTTAAAGGGTACCACGGTACCAAAGGGCAGGGTGCTACATGTACATAAGCACTTGCCCAAGCACTTGCCCAATTGCTCGGGGCAAGTGGAAATCAAAGTCGGGCAAGTGTTTTTGAAAGATGATCCAAATGTTTGAAGCCTCCTTTTTTTTTTTCACTCATTCCCCCAACAAACCCACAAAGTCAGCCATACAGAAACCCAAAGATAATAGCTGTTTAGTGATGCAACACATATATATTTCACTTCAGCAACTTTCCAACACTTACTTGAAGAAGCCCCAATGCAATGCAATGGCAACTCCTGATCACACCAAGTTTGTTACTCCATTATGTTTAAGCATGTGAATCAATGTGTGCTGTTAATTCAAATGAGTATGTTTTATCAAGCCCTTGACTAACTTTCTATATTATTTCCTAATATTTTGGACTTTCTTAATGGACAAGTGAAATTAATCTTCGGGCAAGTATTTTGCAGCAAATTTGAAAATCTGCTTGCCCGACCAGGCAAGTGGTAAAATAAAGTTATGTAGCACCCTGAAAGGGTAAGGATTTGCTTTTGCTATGTGGCAGATACACCACTAACAAACATATATCACAGCTATCTGTTTCTCAAATCATTCCTAATGACTCCACAAAAGGACTATATTTGTTCAATCTTTTCCCGGGTTGATGCTGTGTAACAATATATCGCTTGATGCAATGGCCTCATGATCACATGAACCCAGATGCAACCACCTACAGTACTGTAAAAGTGGAAATTTTCGCGTTGTTGAAATTTTCGCGCATTTCGCGCAATCAGAAACTAGCGCGAAAATAAAAGCATGCGAATATTTTTTCTTGCCATATGTTCCTGTGCGTGATGTCTTGATTCCGCGGAATCAAAAACACGCGAAACTCTCCTTACCCGGCCAAGCGCGAAAATATCCACTTTTACAGTACTCTTGTGCAAGTGTGGATTGCTAGTCTATACTCCGTGTGTGTATGTGTGCGGCCAGCGCTTTACTATTATTAATACAAATACAAATTAGTCCAAATGATTTAGAAGCACCTGATATGCATCAAATGTTCATACTTCATTAAAACACACAAATAGATGGAAGTCGGTGACAGAATTTACATACTGAATGAATTCTGTGAACACCATTTATTGTTTCTTGGTTTTCTTCTCACGGAAATTGTAGCCATGCTATATTTCAGTGGCAGGTGTTTTGTAAAGCAAAGACAGAGAAATAAAAGTTTTCCTTGGCCCGGCAGTCCCCATTAAAGGACAAGTCCACCTTCATATACATTAAGATTGAGAGAATGCAGCAATATTAGTAGAACACATTAGTGAAAGTTTGAGGAAAATCGGACAATCCATTCAAAAGTTATGAATATTTTAAGTATCTGCGCAGTCACTGCTGGATGAGAAGACTACTACAGTGTATGATGTCACATGCGTACAACTATATAAGGAAAATAAAAAGAGAATTTCACAAAACTTTACTTTTTGAATAAAGTGCACATTTCTTCGACTTGCTACTGACGTATGTTAAGGGTTATATTATTCCCCCTGCCTTCTGAAAGAGAGAAGTCGAGTGTTCTTTTGTTATGCGAGAAAAATGGAAATATGTTGAATTTTCTTTATTCTTTCTTTATATCGTTGTACCCATGTGACATCACAAGCTTACTTAATCTTTTCATCCAGCCTTGACTGAGCAGAAACTTCAAAAATTCATAACTTTTGAACGGATTGTCTGATTTTCCTCAAACTCTCACTGATGGTTTCTACTAATATTGCTGCATTCACCTAACCCACATGTCTATGAAGGTGAACTTGTATATTCATGGGGATTCATGAGTGGCCCAATTCATTCCCTGCACAGTGGAATACATTCGAAAACCATGCATAGCACCAGTGAGCAAATGTGTGCATCGAAGCATACGCTTATTGGTAACAGCCAACACAAATGAAGATTTTTTTTTTGGCTGTGTGTCTAATTACATCTGGAGATCAGTGATAAACTGTACACAATTTGTTATGCGGATTCTCGAATGTATCCAAGCTGGGCCAGCATTCCCAACATGGTATCCCAACACTACCGTGTCTTTGAGGCAGTAAAATAATCATTGGAGATCCGTACAAATTTCGCCACTTTTGTGTGTGGCTGTAAGCACATATAGGTATGATTCTATGACTCTTAATTCCTATGCATGATACAGAAGTCAGTGCTATTTTGAAAGTGTTTAAAAATTGATTTATGTATACATTTTGAATCCAGCAGGCACAAAAACATGGCATGTTGTGAGTGTTTTCTTGAGTACCAGCAGCTCGAGACCAGTGAGTGGTTGCTGAGCTCCTTTTATGGTGTAAACTATGAGCAGTTGTATGCATAGTGTCAGTGTTTTTAGAATCAGCTGTTTGAATTGTGACCTGTCGATATCAAATGGTCGCATAATTTATAAAGTATGATGTATTGTTGAAAAAGATAGTACTGCTATTGCTTTGGTGAAGAAGAAAAATATTGTGTGACCATCCTTATTCTACTTGGACAATCAGTAGTAAATTGTACACTCTGCTTTTAACTTTACAAGATACCCTTACCGATATTTGTACCCCTCTTCAGTGATGCATGTGTCATCAATCCGGATTGAAAATATCATCGTTGATGATACCCATGAGGGTGATTTTGAGATTAACTCTTCAGTACTGAATACAACTATGCACAGGCTATCCATATAATTGCAACTATCTGTGCCTGTCTGTGAGCACAGAAACCCATGTATAAGACTGGTGAAAGTCACTACCACATCTCATTGATGTATGAATGCATTGCAGTCATGAAGCATCACAATTACATGTACATGATATCAGTTTTCTTGCATAATATAGATTTCAGTTTTTTATGACTTTTTGATTTAATAAATCAACTCATGTCATTTTCATACAGTATATGGCTGTAGCAAAACCCAAATTTGCCATTCCTAATCATGACTCTACCAAACAAATTTTTATTTGTATTCAGCATGTATTGCATCAACATAAGAGTTAACATTTTGCCAGTCAGTCTATCCATATGATGCAAAACTTTGTGGAATGAACTACTCCCACAATTTAAAAGTCATATAGACCTGGCATTCTGGTATTGTGTGGTGGCTTCAAAGTAATGCAGTGCGGAACATGTTTTGTGAGTGTGGCAAACAAGCATTGCCATGGAAACCACATTTTGATCAAATCTCTATATTGCGAATCACTGCCGCAGTCTTCAAGTAATTGTCATAGAGCGTGGCACATATAATGACCTTGGGTGTTTATATATGTGCAAGATGTGTCTTCTTTGTGTGTCTGACCAGCCACTGCCATGGCAACAGCATGTGTCTGGGGAAATACTTCGCCGAGCAAAATATTTCACCGTTCTCAAGTGATTTGAAAAAGTATCTATTACACGCTGTTGCCCTGAGGTATTGGTGTGGGCTGATGCAGTAGATTTGACTGTTGTATCTGTTGGACCAATTGTCGCCATGGTAAACAGTAACACACACACACACACACAAAAAAACACACACACACACACAGACACACCCAAACAAGATAATGTCATGGTGGACTGTCAGACTGTTTGATGAATCAGTGCACATTTATTGCATTGTTAAAAAAAAAAACCAAAAAAATAATTCTTTAAGGAACCTTTTTACTTAATGATTGCTCTCTACTTGAAAATGTTTGAGTAGGGTATGTGCACACCTGAAAGCTGAAATATAGCAATATTACATGAATGACCTATATTCAGGCATGTTTTGCATCATTTTCATTTCTCCTTCTAAAGAAAGTATATTGTTGAAATATTGATAGTGTTTATTGATAACTGTATTTATCAACATTGGTTCATCTTTGTGTGAGAGGCTCAAATCTAAGTACTGGACAGTTACACTTGCATAGATACATAATGTAGGTATAAAACTTCTGATGGGAGAAAATGTGTGAGGCTACAAAGCAGTTAAAATTGTTGTATTGGCCAGAGTTTTCACAGAGGTTTTTGTCCATACCTTTAGAGGAAAAATGTCCGAATGCAGAAGTTTCTGGTAATGCTGTAATACTACCTGTGAATGTTGCTGGAATAGATCCTGTACTTGATATGCTAGTGATCCATACTCTGAAAGTCTTTTAAACTACTGTAGAAGATGCTCAGGGGTTCAGGTAGGCATCATAGTGTTTGTCAGACATTTGTTGTCAAGAGAGGGAGAGAAAAAGAGAGAGAACGAGAGGGAGAAAGAAAAAAAAAAGGAAACGTGATTAGGGTATCAGTTACAAGTCCTTAAAGATGGTGCTATGATGATTCATGAGGATTACTGCGATTCCCTTTTTCACTGACATTCATTCTCCTGTCTTTGAGTTTACCGCAAACAGCAGATGTAGAACCTTCACTGCATTACCTCATTGAATGACAAACCGGGGATACGTCACTCAAGTTTCTCTGAAAGGCGATCAATATGCGTCAGTGGATTCTAATAATTTTTAGTTTACCCGAGCCAAAGGTCAGAGCAAACCATTGTGATAGCCGTTGTCAATGTCATCTGCCTTTTTTAAACACACGGTCAGATTTCATGAGAATAGAGGATTTAAAGTTGTTCCTGGCCTAGGTTACTGGTGGCTCCATTGGGGCCTAAGGGTAGAGCCTCCAGTAGTTAAGAAGGGCATATTTGAACCATCTTGTTCACATCCTTAAAAGAGGTGCAGCCAAGTCACATTTTATTTGCATGCATACTTTTAAGAGGTCTTAAAGACGGTAATTTGATCATGGTGGTGACTGCTGTGGGCGGACTTGCCCCTAAGGAAGAGGTAACATGTTTTGGAGGGGGTGAGACTGTTTGTGGGCACTTCAGATTGAAGAGCAAGTTTGATACGCACCATAGAGTACCGTACTTGGGCTGAAATCCAGCGGAGGAGAGTCAGCCAATATATTGCAGTTCCTGCTGTTGAGCTTTTGTTTTTGGTTTGTTTTTGGTTTTTGTTTTTCAAACTCATGTCGGTGAATGGGAATGTGCCTTGCCAAGAATATGTGAAATGAAAGAAATGATGACAGCGACAACGACAAAATCGACAAAGTTAGCTGCCCCAGAAACATCAGAGAATGACTTATTGCACGCCGCATATAGAGGAAGTACCCGCAGTAAGGGGGGGGGGGGAGGATGGGGGACGATGGAGTGGTGTAACCGCAGTAACCTTGCTTGAAGTCAGAGGCAGGTGATATTTGCTCCAGCAGTCTTGTGTATGTTGCCGCCCATCTCTGCTCATGCAGATTGACTCGTCCCCTGGTGCCCTCTGTCGGTTGCTGCCAAATAAGGCATCAACCTGTGTTAGCATGGAGATAGGAAGTTCAGTGATGTGTCAGGACTTGCCGCGCTGTTTATTCAAATGGACCTCGCTAAACTCCAGCTCTATTAAGTAATGCTGTTTAAAGATTAAAACATTAATCTTTAGCAGGTGAAAAATCATAGCTAATAGTAAAATACCAATGTGGCAATAATTTGGTAGCTTTGGCTGTAAAGTGTATTCAAATCTTGAAACAAATGTACACTATTTCACAGATTTTAGATGTCTGTCTCTTAGATTCAGAAGGGGCAAATTTTGCTTTGATGTAAATGTAAAGAACAAGTCTACCTTTATATATGGACTGAGCGAATGCAGGTGTATATAGAAAACACCAGTAAAAGTTGAAGATGATCGGACAGAAAAGTTTCTGTGCAGCTGCTGCTGGATGAGAAGACTACTACAGAATATAATGTCACATGCATAGAATGATATAAGGAAAAAAATAAAGAGAATTTCACAAAATTTCATCTTTGGAAAAATGTATGCATTCCCTCGACTTGTCACTGACATATGTTAAGGGTAATATAATTCCCTCTGCCTTCTGAAAGAGGCAGGTCAAGTACTCTTTTACTATGCGAGAAAAGTGAAAATATGTTGAAATGTCTTCTCATCCAGCAATGGCGGCATTGTAACTTCAAAAATTCATAAGTTTTGAACGGATTGTCTGATTTTCTCCAAACTTTCATTGATGAGTTCTACTAATATTGCTGCATTCTCTGAAGTCAAATGTATATGAAGGTGAACTTGTCCTTTAAAACATTCATGCAATATAATCTGTGTGTGTCAGATATATATGATTATTATGATATGATGATGTCTTGGGTTAAGAATCCCCAGAGTTCATTATAGAAAACCCTGGCTAAATTTCAGGACTAAAGTGGGGATGGGGGGTAGGGGATGAAATTGCTCTAGCAGGAAACTGGCCATGAATCACATGAGATCAGATCTTTTTGCATTGCCTTCATATTGTTCAATCTCCTGTTACCTATGCATGCCTCATGAGGGAATCACACCAGCATGTACAAGATGTCATGATGTTTCTCTTGGCTCTGTTGATGGAACAATATTGTAAAGGAGGATTAATAGACAGTGACTTTCCAAACCCATCTCCACGGGTTTTCCCCCCTTTAATGTGCCCACTCTAGTAGTTATAAATTTTCCAAGCTATTTCATTAAGCGTGCAGATAATTACCCCCAAAGTTGGCTGTAATGACAGTTAAGACAACGCACTCAGGCTGAGCAAAGTCCCCCTAGAAGGTCATCATCATTAAGCTAACCAGCAGATGTGCCAATCAGTAAACAAAGCATGGTAAGGGTTAACCCACTGAAGACTCGTCCCGATCATACTCCAGCAGATGTCTATGGGAAATGTATGTTACAGCAAAATCAGCTCGTCCTCAACGGGTTAAAGGAGAGTGATTCTCAAGGATGAAGTTGCTTACGTTGCTTGAAATGTATGACATCAGTGAAATAAAAGTAACTGTCAGGTCGAGTAAAATTGCCAAAGTCTTAGGTGTACAAAATGTATATGTGTGTTGCCAAGTAGACGGGGACCCCATGATCGGTCAAATTAATCATGGTGCCCTTCAGAACCTTATACAATTGTACACTTTTGTTTATGTGCCACATTGCTGCAATAAATGGATGGAAGAATTCACACAGTTCTACAGATTTCGCAGAGTGTTTGTGAGTGCCATTGTAGTAATTTTGTCAAAAATCACCACATGAATCATTGATCCCCATTGTATCCGCATACTGTCAAATGACATAACATTGACAAGGAAAAAGCTGAACAAATTCAGTCACATGTATGTGTAAATATGTGATAATTTAAGTGGTATGGGGCCGACAGGCATGGTGACAATGTCGGCACAATCTCTGAGTAATGATACAATAATAGATCATTCTCAAAACAAAACCAGCTTCGTGCACACAGCATTTGCGTACCGTACATCCAGTGCATTGTTATGTGTTGTGCAAAGGCAGTACTGGGGGAACTCCATTATCATGATAACCTTTTTATCGCAGCAGCATCACATTTTAAGGTCAGTCTAAATAACAGTGTGTACATCCACATACCTTTTCTTCTATCAGTATTGCTCATCGAATGTCACAGCCACCTAAACATTTGAGCATGTGAATAATGCACTCATTACTTAACTGTTTCAATTTCAATTTCTATTTCATTTTTCGACAAAAAACATATAGACATCACTTTTTGTCCCCGCCGAACGAGTTCGAGCAGGGGACTATGAAACGGGCTCCGTACGTGTGTGTGTCCGTGTGTCTGTGTGTCCGTGTGTCCGTGTGTCCGTCTGTCCGTCCGTGCATCCGTGTGTGATCAAAATGTTCAAAATGCTACTCCTTCGCCATTTCTAACCCGATTTTGATTCTGTTTGCTTTATATGATAGCACTACATGGGAGCTTTGAAACTTCTATACAGAATTTCAGTTGTGACCTTTGACCTTGACCTTTGACCTATATTGTACATTTTGCTTCAAAATGCTACTCCTTCGCCATTTCTAACCCGATTTTGATTCCGTTTGCTTTATATGATGGCACTAGGTGAGGGCTTCAAAACTTCTACACAGAATTTTGACCTTTGACTTCTTTGACCTTGATTTTTGACCTATATTGTACAATGCCTACAAAATGCTACTCCTTTGCCATTTCTAACCCGATTTCGATTCCGTTTGCTTTATGTGATGGCACTAGGTGAGGGCTTCTAAACTTCTACACAGAATTTTGACCTTTGACTTCTTTGACCTTTGACCTTGATTTTTTACCTATATTGTACATTTTGCTACAAAATGCTACTCCTTCGCCATTTGTAACCCGATTTCAATTCCGTTTGCTTTAAGTGATGGCACTAGGTGAGGGCTTCAAAACTTCTACACAGAATTTTTGACCTTTGACTTCTTTGACCTCTGACCTTGATTTTTGACCTGTATTGTACATTTTGCTACCAAATGCTACTCCTTCCCCATTTCTAACCCGATTTCGATTCCGTTTGCTTTATGTGATGGCACTAGGTGAGGGCTTCAAAACTTCTACACAGAATTTTGACCTTTGACTTCTTTGACCTTTGACCTTGATTTTTTACCTATATTGTACATTGGCTACAAAATGCTACTCCTTCGCCATTTCTAACCCGATTTCGATTCCGTTTGCTTTATGTGATGGCACTAGGTGAGGGCTTCAAAACTTCTACATAGAATTTTGACCTTTGACTTCTTTGACCTTGATCTTTTTACCTATATTGTACATTTTGCTACTAAATGCTACTTCCGACGGGGACATATATTACGCACCGCGTAATTTCTACTTTTCCTTGTTTAGCAGAAAATAAGGTGCGTAAAACTATGTAGGATGAAAAGAATATAAAATAATTGTAGCACCTTGCGATAATTTTAGAAGTAAGTAAACAATATGAAAAATTCGAAAAATGGAGGGACCCACTAAAAAAACAAAGCTTGTAGGATATGTGGGGCCCCTCAGAAAAAAAAAAAGAACATCAGTTGAAAGCAAGGAAAAAGTCTGGAAGCCCACTAGAAAGACAGATCAACAAAAACAGACATATACACACAAGTAAACATGAAACGGGACTGAAATAGGAGTAACAGTACAACAGAGAGTTGACTATAAGACGGGACAAGATGAGGCAAAACTAACATAACAGTAAGATACTGGAACAGACAAAAACGTTCAGCAGAGACAGTGATCTCGTCAGAAGTATGTCGGAAAAAAAAATGTGACGCAAGAAAGAACAAGGTAATAGAGATAATCATAGAAATATCCTAACCTAATATGAGTATGTTAAGAGCTAGAATATATGTAGCAATCAATAGGTGATAATGCAGGTAAGATCTTAGGTAAGGGGTTATGACAGCTGGTTAATTCAATTCAGTAGAATTATAAGATTGCAATAGAAAAAAAATAATCAAGTTTCCTTTTGAATGAGTATATAGAGGGGGCATTTTTAATATCGGGATTCAAGGAATTCCAATAATTTGGGCCAGTATAAACAAATGTGTTCTTGGCTTAAATCGTATGAAGAAGATGTAAATGATATTCATTAGAACGTCGAGTTGGATATTCATGAAATGACCGATTTTTTAGGAACATGGAATGGGAGATAGAAGGAAGAGAGTTATTGCTATGCATGTACATGAATTGCCCTAAATTGAATGACAACAAATCTCTAATTTTTAACAGCTTATTAGTAACAAACAATACATCTGTATGTTCTTTCATAATTTGCAGTGTTCTGCCCGTGGAAAAGTGCACGGTGATGAGATGTGTCCACTACCATGATCATGTTTACCAAGTCACAGACTTATTTCACTAACCCCTATAAATCAATTGCATCTTGCTGAATGCACAGTATCAGTACCTAAAGATGCAAGGCAGAAATTCAAAAAAAATATACCGGTATCTTCTTTTCCTCAGACCGAAATTTATTTGATTGTATGAGCCTTCTAGATACTCAATTCATCGATTGGTTAATAGGTTTTATTGTATTCAGGAAGTCAGTACAAATGGCAGACAATTGATACTCATGAAACTTCAATTGTAAAGTTCAGATTTTTAGAGTTCATTTAGTTGTACTCACAGGTATTATTTACCATTGGGAGCAGTGATTTGAAAAAATGTTTGAGTTATCACATTTGATGCATATGTGTATGTCAGCTGTGTCACAAAACATCCTACCATATATAAAAATTTTCACAATAAAGCCTAAAATAAAGGAGATATCACTATTTTTCTCAATAAACCATAACTGCAGACAGTTTATTCTAGAAACAATTTTATTACTATTTTTAAACATTTTAACAATACTTCACATTGATTATGCAGATTAACATCTTTTACATTGGTTGTTTCTACCCCTAAGTCACATTTTAGAACTATTTTGAAGCACTAAAGCTGGGTTTTTGTTACATCTGCAAGTGGTAAATAATGCCTGCAATGAACACATTTCACTTTTTTTTTTTGGGGGGGGGGGGGTTGCCACGTTTGTCTAAAAAACATGTAACACACAAGGAATAACACTGAAAACTGTTGGCTTTTTGTTTGATCCACTTCACAAACAATATTTCACAAACAAATTATGCAAAAACATTTCACAAACAAATTATGCAAAATTTACCACACAGCGGCAATAAATACAAAACCACTACATATATATGTCAATGAAGGAATACTGCATGGCATAGGCCTACTTACCAATCACACTGCACAAGCTGGCCTGCGTGTTTATACAATGACATCATCTTTGCAGGGTTGTCACTCACAACTCTTTTGCACCTTAGGAAGGGTTGGGGGTCAGGGAAAGGGGGTCTCAACTTCCTTTTACAATTTTTTTCCCCTGCTTCATTCAGCCTTTGTAAGAGCTTCATTTGCCTGTTGAGTATTCTTAGCTATCTGGAGATATGCATTTCATGTACTTATTTTTTTGACTTATAACGATTTTAGAAATGTAGGTATTTCATGGTCTTGCTAGTTTACTTAAAAAGTGATACTCCCCCTAAGAAAATTAATGTCCCAGCTCAGCTACAATATGTTGTTTGGCCTTCTTGCGTATAGAATGTACATGTAGCTCATTAGCATTGAGGCATTCCCAACATATTTTGACCCTAAATGTACCGGTACAACTTTGTGTGGTTACTCACTCATGACCATGCGAAGTTCACATTTTTTCCCCACTCGATTTCAAGGGTTTTGACAATAACTACTGTAGTAGTGTCGGCAGCAGTGAGTAATGTGCTGCTAGGCTAGTCCCCTTACATAGTTCTCGTGATGTTTACTATCATTGTTTGACAAAAGTAGTGATACAGAGGGAGTCCTGTTAGGTGTGGTGCATTAGTAGAGTAAGTTACTTTGCAGATCAGATAAAACTATGTCATGCACAAAGCCATGAATCATGCATGCAAAGCAACGTATGCAAAGCACTCACCTTTTGACTTCTTTGTCTGATTTCATCACCACAAGAATGAACAACTGGTCCAACATAATATTTTCCTGACATAGTGCTGTAAAAGTTGAAAGTTTCACTTGAGTATTTTGGGGGTTTTTTTTGCACTCAGTCCAGTAAAATTGATTTCAGCTGTTTTTAATTCTTCCAGAATCATAACAATGAAATGTTTGTATTAAATATTACAAGCAAAACATCTATTTTCATTTTTGCACTGGTTTCATGCTGCACAAAATGCATGAATATTTTCACGCCATGAAAAATCTCTACTCTTACAATATACACACATATTTTCATGTTCATGTTGCAAGTTGAGCTGACCTTAGATTTTTTTTTTTCTTTGAACATGGCAACGAGAGAAAGCAATCAAAAGATTAGCAGTGAGCGACACGGGATTGACAGCTTTACTTCAAAGTCCCCTCTTAAAGGTTTAGCCAGTGAGGAGGAAATGTCTTGCCTTCAGGCACTTCTGCTGCTCTGCTCCCACTAGACTCAAACCAAGGACTAAGAGATCGAGATCTGTAGTCTTTTCCCCCGTGTGAATATGCCCATGTCCATGAGCAGGCGAATGCTACTCGTCTTTTGCTTGTCGTCCAAACATATGATTGGAATGATAGCCATGTGAATGTTTGTATGTATCTATATTTCTGTCTGCCTCAGTCTATCTCTAGTAAGCTGTTTATAGTGTTGAAGAAAAAGAATGTCTTCTCTTGTATACGGTAAATAGACTTGAGACAAAACACTAAGTACAATCTTCTGTCGAAAGCAAGATGGAGATCATGACAGACCATTTTGCATGAAGAAGGGGGAACCTCCAGAGGTTAAATGTGGAGTCTACACCCCTCCACTGTCACTCAGTGTCAAGAAGGTCTCAGAGTACAAACGGAAAGTCTCACTCATGATTGCATGCCAAAATGCATCGTGTTCCACACCTGGGGCTTTTGAAATTTAAAAAAAAAAAAAAAATCACTCAATCTGGTGACTGCAGTGTAAATGGGGCTTCCAAACTCAAGCAGTATGTACATACGTACGTGTATAGTACATAAGTTCTGTTCCTTTAGACTTGTCAGTCTTTCCCTTTGGTAGAACTCAGTAACTGAGGTCTCAACCTGCCGTCATAATTATTTACGCTTTATATAACAATTGATTGCTCTGATCCTATCATGTTCTCGACACAGGAAATGGTCTTATGGAGTACATTTAATACCGGTCGATACTACTGTATTTACAGTCTTTCTCCACTATGACTCCACTATGACACTTGTTGCACAAGACCATGGTGTGCTGTTCAACTGTTGAAGCTACACAATATTGTCATAAAATGTGTTTGGTAGTAATGCTTTCCTCTGGTGTTTCCCCTGCCTGCCTTACTGCACCTTAAAGGTAGGGGATACCTTTTACAGACCTCCCAAAATGCAGCAAAACATTAAATATGAACCTCAGGGGACTTGCTTAGGCCACTGCTTAGAAATTTGGAAGTCAACAGTTATCTAAAATTTAAATAATGCACAAAACTCAACTACTCAGTAGTTCTGTGTGTCAGCCACACTTAAGCCTTTTTGTTGCATTCATCTGTATTTGTGATCTATAAACACAAATCTAAAACTACAAGAGCTGATGTAATAACATATAGAGTGTGTGGCAAGAATGTATATAGAAATGTTTGTAAATGTTGATGAACTTTCTTCACAAAATATACATGATGGACACACATGCAGTACATGGGTCTGCAAAGGTAGCCTAGTAATGTACTGGAATTTACGGTGAGTCCCGAAAACAATTCAATTCAAAATCTAACGGTCAAAAAAATGTACTAAATGTTACCTCTCATTTTCAGTACTTTATGGGAGTTTCTAAAATGATGCTCTCTTCAACATACCACTGTATTTATACAGCTCTTCATTTTAAGGCGTGCAAATGGGATTCCCTGCCTTTAAATTTCATGGGCTGGCTCCATCCTCTCTGTGCCCAAGAGGTCAAGAAACAATGGAACAATTTGTGCAGACATGACAATAGGCACATCTTGCTTGTTCAGGCATCATGTGAGTGAGGCAATATCAACTCAACCCGTGCCTTCCTGAGTCAGTCACTTATCATTAGCAATTCACATGTACTGTTGGCCAGGTGTTAAGTGTGAATTGTTTATATGTGTCTGAAATTAGACAGATAAGGTGGGACTTTTGTTAGCTGCATGATACATGCTCAATTAAAAACATATATATATATATATATATATATATATATATATATATATATATATATATATCATCTTGAGTGAAGAAATATGAAATCAAAGCAGTGGCCAGCAGCTGCACTTAAATTTGATTGAAATCAGGGAAGAACTGTATTTTGAATTGTGGTAATTAACCATGTGACGTGATGTCCTTTGGAGGCACTTTGAAATATCTCTTCGAATCGAGTACACTCTTTTGTACGACATATCTTGTACTGAGGTTTTCATATGCTGTGAACAAAAACAACTACAGTGTATGTGCATGAAGAAATGAGCATCTCTTACCTGGGAATATGTGTATTTAAAACACAAATGATTCTTGATGTAATACTTTAAGGACATGAGGAAATTATATCTTTTGACAAAATGTGCTATGACTTATATTCATTGAAAAAAAAATCTATAAATTGCAAGCAATTTCCTAGTTGGAAACTATAGAATTCTTTCTGGGTATCCCAATGTAGTTTCAGATAACTGTGAAACTGGTAAGTACATTCTTTTTCTCTCTTTAAAAAAAAAATACCTTAAATTTGTCTCAAACTTTCATCAGTCTGTTGAAAAGACCAGAGTTGAAGAGTGAAGCCACAGAACTTGGGTCTTTATTCCATAACAGTCAAATACTGAAACTTTGCTGCAATGTACCAACAGAATTTCGTCAACTTCAGCAATTAGCAGTTGATGGCAAACACAAGCTTTCACTATTGCCTGCAGCATGCACAGGTACTGTCGTTGTGGCTACAACGCTGAACAGCGTGACTGCCAAAACAGGAAACAGCATGCTTAGCGTGGGATCAAGTCAACTTGCTACTGGAAATCAAGGATTCCGTGAAGGATTGAATCTTCTGGAATGACTACAGAGATATTGAGTGCACTGTATATATATTTTGGTTATTCACTGGTTAAATGCTTCTTTAGAATATATTCAAACATGTATAGAAATATATGAAATATATTTCAAAGTTACCATTGCTGTTTTGTCGGTGAGTTTTCATTTACGCGTAGAGTATAGCTCTGTTAAATTGTACCAGGAACATTTTTTGTTTTGTTTTGCTATAAGGGTATAAATGTGTTTGTTGTTTAACGATGAACAGAGTACTATGCAGCAGATGAATGTTAAAAGCAATAGTGTGGTTCAAGGTTTTTTAATCTTTGATGTGAGTATAAAGTGACTTGCACAGACTTGTTTGAATACTATTGTATCACATGCATCATACAAGCCCTAAGGTAATGAGGTCAATTTGAATGCCCCACCCTGCGCCTATGGGGACATCTATATGAACTGTTGTTATAAATCATAGTGTGGTAGCATCCGTTAATGTTGTGTGTGTGCTTCATGTCTTAACATTTTCACATAGAGGTCATCTTCTTTGAAACTGCATTGAAGGATGGTAGTCTATCTCGAGTAGAGCTAATCTGGGAGGCAAAGCCTGGGGCTTGGCCAAATGTCAGAAGCAGTTAGAGTGTAATTGCCAAAATTTGTGTGCTGTAGATACACAACTGCTATCCAGTATGAAGTTTGTAAAGAATAAAGGTGCACATATATGTTTGATTTGATTGTTTTGAATTCATGGTATACCTTGGTGGATGAGCTGGAAATAAAAAAAGCAAGTTTGTTTTATGTTCAGGCACTTTGTAAAATTTGTATCACTTTGTGAGATTGAAAAGGGTGTGATGAATAAGATGTGACACCGCTGAAATGCCGAATTTCGTCCTCCACAAATTTAGAGATAGATCAGAATGAAAACTGAATGGAATCATTAGGACATGTCACTCTGCCATGAGTAGAACTAGTAAATGTCCTCTCATGTGGCAGTTGGAGACAGGAATGCTCCTCTCTCTCCCTCTCTCTTGGGTTTTTCTCACTGGCAAAGTTTGGCCAGACCCACCCTCTCCCTCCACCTCATCTTCTGCCCCATTCCCTACCCCACTCCCTTCAGCCCAACCTGTTTTTCTGAGCTTGAAAATTTAGCCCAATTTGTCACTGGATTTGAGAAAAAAAGGCTGGCTAACCGCATGGATTGTCAGGCAAAAACAATTACATCAACGTGATTAGATTAGCACTACATTAGCAGTGCGAAGTCTAAAAATAGTGTGGTTAATGGTGACAGATGTAGCCATCATAATGAATATTCATCTCCTCTCTCACTCCACCAGGTGAGTAAGCACTTGTTACCTTCAATATCCTGCTCTACAGAGTGCTAGGTACATGAATATTTAAAACACTCTATGCGGTGCACTTAGCGAGCAAGAACAGCAACCCTAGTTTCAAATATAATATCTAGGGCTATGAATACAATTGAGATGAAGGGGGGGGGGGGCTAAAGAAAATTTAGGACTTGAGGTAATAAGTTCTACATATTTTTGAAAAACCTTTGAGTGAAGGGCCTCTCAGAGTAGCTTAAAATGTGAGCCTGAGTTCAGTTTTCCAAACAGAATGGACTGTGAGAGAGAGCATTTTGCCAGAGCGAACCAGAATGCTCCAGACCATGAGTGCAGTTTCGTCTGCAGCCTGAATACTGCCCAAATTCAGGTTGTAGGATGTGTCAAAATCTCTGCTAATTTGCTTTGAATGCAGTCAGAACACTCCTGAATGGCTGCCTTATATGGTTGGTGTTGAGAAGCTTGGTGAAGCTGTTAAATTGTAGGAACCACTGCTGAAGCCACTAAGCAGCTGAAATTCCCCATCATGTCCTGGCTCTGGAAGGGTGTTGATGAAGGCTGTGGCAGTGGGGTAGGTGGGTGGGGAGTAGGTGGATGGAGTAAACTGTGGTCTGACAGGAAGCTGTTGCTGCAACTGTTGCTGCACCCAGCTGGCCTCCTTGGAGCCCCAGACAGAATTGGGTCAGTGGACCTGTGCTAGCCAGTGTGATAGATGAGGCTGCCAGTTCACTGAAGGATGCTGCTGCATGCAGGGTCCTTGGATAGGTGCAGAAGGGTAGGGGTCTATGGAACTTATCCTGCTGCTGCTACTGCTGCTGCTGCTGCTGAGTGGGAGTGGGAGATGAAACTCGTAGGTAAACTGGTGCTCCTGCGACAGGCTGTTGACTCCAATCTGGAACTTCAGCCACATTGGGGTGTGAGGAGTGGTGCATATGTGTAGGTAACCTGCATAAAGTCAGCAAAGGTGTCCTTCTCGTGTTGCAGGGATGACTTCCCAGCCTCGAATGGCTCATTGAGCAACTGTCTTTGGAGTCCAGGGATGCTGCTCTGCTCATGGAGCCTAAGTGTCATTAATAGTCCAGGACTGGGGACCCCAATGGTGCAGGAGGATGATCATCAGTGACATCGACTCAAACTCAGACAGGGAAGCTACTGCTGCTGCACCAGGAGTTGCCTTGGCTTGGACCTTGGCCTTCATCTCGAGGAGATGAAGACAATCCAAAATCATGTCGACATACTTGCACTTTAAGCAGGACTTTGATTGCAGTAATTGTAATTTTATCATAGGCATCAAAATGAAAACATGAAAACAATAGAGAGTCTGCTTCTGCTTGCCAAACCTTGGCATACTGCACCATCAGCTGGCCACTGGTGACTCATCTTGATCGTCTCCCTGACCTTCTGCTCCCATAGTATATCCTTCAGGTCTTTCTTGATGTGGTTATGGAGTTCTTCTGGTCGAGAAGGCAATCTTGCTCTTAAGTTACACCTTTACCCATGATGTCCATGACCAAGGTCAGGGAGCGGAATGTTGTTGACCTTGGCTCTCTTCTTTCTTTGCAGCATGATGTGATGTTGACCAGATTGGGGGATAAGTGGATACTTTGTGGAATCCATTTTAGCAAGTTACTTTTCATTTCAGGGTGTTGTTACACTTTAATCCTACTGGTAGAAGATCATTATGTACATTGAGGTACTTAAATGATAGATAACATGGATGGAAAGATAGTTCATACATACCTGTATATGACAAAGAATCTGTCTTGGCCAAGTTTGTATTTAGTCACATGTAGCATTTTTGGTGATGATTTACATTTTAAAAAATGTGTGGAGTCACATCGTCTTGAGCCTCTACTGTTTTGTTTCAAAGCAGGAGGCTATGCAAATTTGTATTAAAACAAAATAGATCGTAACCTCTTATCATGGCTTTGCACAGTTCTCACATGGTTACTGTACGAAGGGCACATGCTGGTTGTGCATCGACAGCGGCTGCTCACTGCACCGTACCCATGCAGCCTCTACATGGAAGTCACACAGGCTTTGTGCAGTTTCCATGTGGAGGAGGCTGCAGAGACTCCATTGCATTTAATCTGCTCTGAGATTGCTTGAGTTCAGTCCCCTCTCTGTGCAGCCTCTTGTTTGGATGAACCGCAATCCTTCCTCTACAGGTCCACACAAGAAATAGCATGATGCTCATAGGCAATGTGAACACATCACAGCGTATCCCGCAGCTGCCTATGATGCACCAAAAACCAGACAGAAAATTATAGACAAATTTATAGCATGGTGCCCTGGGCAAATATGTGAATTAGGTATTAGAGGCCACACTCTACTCTATCTCCTTCACAGTACCCAATAACTGCACTTTCACAAAATATCATATCATCTGATACCTTTTCGCTGTAAAATCTCTCGCTGATTTTGCCATGCTTTTTGTATCTTTGGTATAGGGGAACGGTTGCAGAGTGCTGAGGAGAGTGAAGTACTCGCGGCGCTTGCCAACAATGCAGAAGGGGGTGAACCAGAAAAAGACACGGATAACTCAGATTCGGACTGAAAAGTGTGAGAATTGAGATTATATGCAAGTTGTTAACAATTTACCCTGTCCCAAACATTGAAATTGATTTACTGGAAAGTAATAATGATGGAATTCAGAACACACCCACACACACAAAAAAGAGGACAACTGAAAACTGATCAACAAAAGAATAAGAGTGGAAACCCTTAGAGATCTGGGGAGCTACGTGCTGTCAGGCCTATCTATGGAAGAGGTGATATCATCCGTGCGGAAGAGAGCGCATAGCACCCCGCCCTGTTCCATGATGAAGATGTCAGACGCAGGAGTGCTGTCTCCATGTAGTAATAAGAGCACCCCCGATCCAACGTATGCAATCGAGCAGCGATCATGAGCATGGCCTGGGGAGCACGAGCGTCTCGTGATGCGTCACACCTGAGGAACTTGAGAGTTCGTCTCGACAGGCAGAATCGTTTTGTGCAGATGTTTCTGATGTCGCCATGGCAACGGGTTGCAAAGTTCTTCCCTTCGTCAAGTGCTTGCTTCGAGTACTATGAGCTGGAGAAATTGTCAGGTGAATCATTAGCATGAGCAGCAATTGCATTTGGCATGTGCAGACAATACTTAGGTGTAGCAATCTTCGTTTTTAATAGAGAATCTTGTCTGTGGGAAAGAAATTGTCTCAGGGACAAATTATACGACTGAATGCAATGATGTCTCATTGTTAGTTTCTACAAACTTGTTACAGGCACTATCTACTGTCAATGTGAGGATGTATTGTTTGTATTGTGCATTTTTTTTTAAACCCATGAATGTAGATCATATCCTCAAGCTGAGAACAAGAAGTGTGCTATCACATTCTAGGATTTGAGCACATATAAAAGCAAATCTATCAATTTTCAAGAAATAAAAAGTTTACTTGATCAAAAGTGAGTAGATTTGTAAGCATTCTCTGATTATCAGGTAAGGTATGCCCTTGTGGTTTTACTGAAAATGGAAAGAACTTAAAAATCAACACCACAATGTAGAGGAAATCAAGCTCTACATCGTGATACCAATAACTCAATGCCCCCCCCCCCATAAAAAACAGAAGAAGTGAAAACGCCCTTCTTGTTCTCAGCCGAGGGTATACTGTATACACTGCATATTTTTGCGGATTGAATTTTGATTTTTGTGAGTTGACCAACATTTGCAAAAACATAAAACATCGCCTCCTGTAACACCATGCGCTGTATACCTTAGCTCCATGGTTTGACATTACCAACTTTCAAAAGGAATACCACCTTAAAGGGTGTGTACAGTTCTGGTTGAGGTGAGGATTTAGCTTTTAAGTGTATAACGTTTTGCGAGATATTCAGAAACCACTCTATGAGATGTCAAAGAGCATGCAATTCTAAGGGGTATCAAAAGTTTATTTGATGAAAATCGGTTTGGAAATGGCTGAGATATGCAAAAACAAGGTGAAACAAAGAGATTCTAATAAAAGGCGTGGCCTGTCGCCTTTTATTATTATCATCACTTTTTTGGATCTCAGCCATTTGAAAACCAATTTTCATCAAATAAACGTTGAATCCTTCTTAAAATTACATGCTCTTTCATATTTCATAGGAGGTTTCTCATTATCTAACTTAGGAATGTTCAAAACATGAATCCCCACCTCAACCAGTACTGTACAGTCCCTTTAATATTTCTCATTCTGTCACTGTGATTCTCAATTGCAAATCTAACCACTCACAAAATTGTCTTCCAGGCACCAATTAATGGAATATATACTGATGAAATGTATGGCTTATACAATAATACTTGACATGCATTGTTAAAACTCTCAGTCTGATATTGCACCTTTAACAAGGTCAAGGATAGCATGGAGTGAAACAGTATTGATATGCATGTAGATGTCATGATGGTTGGCATTTCCTTTTCAGATATTAGGCCCGTTCACACACAAGGGAAAAAGTGCGATTTAAAAATCGATTTTCTTATCGCGATCAAAATTTCGAAATTTTTTCCAGTGTGGACAGAAAAATCTCACTAATTACCGCGATCCTAATCGCGATCCAACTCGCACTATTAGTGCGATTTTTCAGAATAATCGCGATTATTTTGCCAAGCGTCGTGTGTGTGAGCGCGATCGAGATTCGGAAATCGGTATTTTTAATCCCATCGTTCGTAGCGCGTGCGAAACTCTATTGGGACTGCGGGGTCAGTCTTCGGTCATGCAAGATTCGCGCATGCGCAGTTTGGCCACTGATCGTTCTTTCCTTGCTGCGAAGTGCGATTTTTCCCTGTGTATGAACGGTCGGAAAAAAAATCGAAATTTGGATCGCGATTGAAATTTCGATTTTCGTTGTTTGTGAACGGGCCTATTGTCAAGGCCATTTCCACTGACCATTTGATTCACTGGAGGCAGTTGAAGAGACGTACATGTAATTACATCAGCCATTGTTTTCAAACTGTTTTAGTGGCCCTGAATAGAATTGGGCTAAATGAAAATGAAGGCCTGAGTTATATGTAACACCATATTAGATTCATCTGACAAAAGTTGCAATTCAACCAGTTCCACAAATAAAATGTATTCTCTCATCCTTGAGCAGTCATTCAAATACCCGAAGTTTTCCAAGAAAATATGATGCAAAAGAAGGGGAGAAAAACTCATCAACCTCTTCAGGCCATCACAGCTAAATGAGCAGGTGGATTGAGCTTAAATTTGCACACATAACGCTGTGGCTATCGTGTGGCTCGTTACTTGGGATGAACTCAGCAGATTGCGGGGGGGGATGGTGTTGCTCAAATGACCTACTCTCCCTTGTTTGATATGCAGACGGTGTATTTGACATCAACTTCAAGGGGATATTTTGCTTATGAGCTCATGCAATACCTGATAACATAAAGCTTTGAATTATGATGAACTCTCCCCTCATAATGTCATAGGTCCCCACAAATTGTTGTCTGAAGCTCCCTCATTATTCACTGTAAATTTCTCTGGCCAGGGGAGCATGTGTTATGAGGCGGGAGGTAATAATCTCGGCTGTAAATTTGCTGGGACTGCTGGAATTCCCACCCCTGACAACACATCTAATTGGATCCCTTGGGACCTGTATGATATTGCACTTTGGTCTTTGGTCTCAACCTTAACCAGGTGTGTGTAGCATAACCGCCATTTGTTAATTTTCCGCATCATGTACACTATAGGTAGACAGACAATTTTCACACATATAGTGGGTCATAAAGTCAATTTAATGATGCTTAAATATATAAATTTGTTGATTGGGTGACTGGAGACATTTTAAAAGTAAAGTTTGAGGAAAATTGGACAATTCATTCAAACGTTATGAATCTTTACAATTTCATTATAGCCATTGCTGGATAAGAAGACTACAACAAATTGTGGTGTCACACATAGACTTTAAACGATAGGCCTATAAAGAAAATATAAAGAGAATTCAATGTTTTGTCATTTTTCTACCATGATGAAAGAGCGCCTGGCTTACCTCTTCCAGAAGGCATGGGGAATGATGCTATTCTCAACATATGTCAGTAACAAGTAGAAGGGATGTGTACTTCACATAGAATATGGATTTTGTGGGATTTTCTTCATATTTTTTGTGTATTTTGTCCTGATGTGACATCACAGATTGTTGTAGTCTTCTTATCCAGTGATTGTGGTACTGAACCGTAAAAAAGTGTAACTTTTGAATGGATTGTCTGATTTCCCTCAAACTTCACTGATGTGTTCTAATAATATTTCTGCATTCACTCAATCCACATGATAATATATTGGGTTTCATTCCCCTTTACGTGCTCCAAAAGATAGTTTGTTGCCACTATGCCTTCATTGTCTGCCATATTCTAGTTTATCATAATGAGACCGAGCATTATTGTGTCTCTGGAATAACGCCCCTTTGGAAATCAGGAAAACCCCAACTGTAGCATCATTAAAATTAAGACTTTAAAGCACATCTCTTCATTTAACCATTCAGTTTTGTTTAAGCTTATCAGGAGCTTTTGCAGCACAGAAAATATGTGTGTAATTATATGAAACATTCTGGGTTTTTTTAATTGATTTACATGTTCTGGTTTTGTTATTATTATCATTATTATTATTATTATTATTATCACCATCATTATTGTTGTTGTTTTGTTATTATTTCCATTTCAATATTATTATCAGATCATCAGCAAAAAAAAAAAAAAAAAAGGTGTGTGTATTACATATTTGTGTGTCCTTTATCAACTGATTATCTGACACAAGAAGGAAGATTGAACATGTTTTTGTCAGCTTTCCACAACTATGTATATGTCTGTGTTATTACCAAGCTTGGTATCCTTTCTCCCTTGTTAAAGTCATTGGCAGCAGCTGCTAAACACATGTGTTATTCCTTTGTAGCAACTGTTGTGTGGCAACTTCAGTGTGATTTTTCTGAAATACAAATGCATGTTGATCTGTGTTGATTTATGATACCCTCAACATCACTTTTGCGGTGAAATGAATATCTAGAAACATTCCATATATTTTGACTAATTTTTCTTCTATTTTTCTTCATATTACTTGGATACACCAACAAAAAATCCTTCCAAACCAATATTCCTGTTGTGACCTCATCTGTCAATCATCGCTAAGGTACTGATATGTTTAACAAAAGACATTGGAATGCACCTTACCCTCGACTCAGCATAACTTGCATGTTAATGTGATATTAATGTGACTAACAAAAGACATGGCGAGGGAACATGCAAGTTATGCTGAGGGAACATGCAAGTTATGCTGAATCGAGGGTAAGGTGCATTCCAATGTCTTTTGTTAAACATATCAGTACTTTAGCAATGATTGACAGATGAGGTCACAACAGGAATATTGGTTTGGAAGGATTTTTGTGTGCGTATCCAAGTGATCTGAAGAAAAATAGATGAAAGATTAGTTAAAAATATATGGCATGTTTCTAGATATTCGTTTTACTGCAAAAGTGATGTTGAGGGTATCATAAATCAACACATATTAACATGAATTTGTATTTCAGGGAACCTTTAAGCCCTCATAGGTCAAATTTTCTCTATGTTGAAGCTATTACTGCAGTCCAAATAGATTCAACTTAATAGGCAAGGTTGACTGTAGTTGAATCACTTTTGTGTCAGTATACAACTGTACTTGTAACATGGTATGTATGGGTGTTTTACAAATTGTATCGCAGGAGAAAGTATGAAGTTATGTATAGTTATACCGTGACTCACTCCACATAAAACAAGACAGCCAAGACTGCATTCATGTTCTCCAGTTGCATTCAAATTTTATTTCTTTGCAATGGAAATTATAACCGTTGGCTCTGTAAATAAATATTTATAAATAAATGTACATACTCTTTTTCCATACTGCACTTTTCCTTTTCTTTGCTGCATTCCTTTGTGACTGTGTTTCCATGCAGTCTTCTGCATACCTGACATTACACACTGTGATAACTTTACAAACACACAAATTCTTCACTGACATTTACACAGAATATTAAATGTTTTCTCTATGTTTTTGTTGTTGTTATGAGGCAGGATGGCATCGTGACACTTTCACACAGGTCACCTCCCTTCAAAATATGGATAGTATGTTGAAGGCTGCACGCATACCACTAGAACCAATGGATTACAAACATGGAAATCCATGTAAATCTCAGGCAAAAAAAAAATCAAAGTGTAATTCTTGAAATAAATTGATATGATGCTGCAGTTTCCTCTCATGGTCTATGGTAGAACTCATAGGATTCAAAAGAAAACTTTTTTTTTTTAAAAATCCTGAATGCTAGAAGTAATTGCCAAGAATGTGGTTATATCTTGTTCAGAGGGATGACTATACCAGCATGCGCATTTATCATTATCCTGATTATGTGGACTAGAAATGTCAAAAATGAATTAAATACATTGTAGAAGAAAGGGGGAAAAACCTTGTGGGAGACATTTTATGTCATAAAGATGAAAACATCAATATAGACATGTAAGAAGTTTTACACTCATTCTTCATGTTCTCCACAGACTTCAGAAGTTCAAAGAGATCATTACCACAGCTATGTAAGCCATCAGGTTTTCCATACTATATAACTTATGAAAGTATAACTTCCATTGCATGCATTTTTCATATCACTGTTGTATCGTTTGACATTACGTTTCCATTTGTCTGCATGAAATTGTTTTCCCATGATGAAAGTACTTTACCCATGGACAACATAACAAATGATCCACTATTGCATTCTATTTATCCAATCACTACCTGCTACTTGACTCACAAAAATAATACTTTACAATTTTTTACTCGGACTTTAAAGCATATTGATCTGAACCACAATTGCACATCACAATACATTACGTTTGAACAAGTCGCTGAAGGTACCACATTGCATACCATCAAATTGCAAATTTGAAGTAGCTGTTGTGCACTTCTTGTCAGTGTATGGGAAGTAGCAGAACACCATTTCTTGTGAGTCAATCACAGTGACAGAGAAATGTATACATATTACATGGATCACTTTTCTAAGTTTCTTGAAACATTTAATCTATGTTTTTAAAATGAACATAAACAATCCTAACCATCACTGGTTGTTGAAGGCTTTTGATGTCTGCGTATTTGTTTTTCTCTTCATCTTTAGTTTTGTCTCTTTTTCTGGTTTTACAACACCTTTTTCACGTAATCTTTGACAAAAAATAACAGCAAATCACAGAATGACATACAGGCAAAGCTAAACAGAAAGAAGAAATGACTAGCCATATACCAGGGTGTGATGAAAGTATATCATAGTGAAGACCATTATAAACTCTGGACAATTACCTTAGGGTACAAAAACAAAGAAATTTAAGGAGTTTTGGCCTGCGAAATCACCTTGTTATAAGAGGGTTTTATGTTATATCCGACCTCTTTAAAGTGAGGTTCCACTGTATTGACATCTTCTGTGGCAGTGCTTGATACCACATACTGCAGTAGAATTAACTTGGCTGCTCATGGGCAAACTAAGTCATGTGTAGGTTTAAAAGATGAGAGCATATAGAAACCGATACACAGTGCATTTTTTTTTGGACCCTCTAAAGTCATTCCATTTACATCCTTTCGTAAGTTGGATTTGACTAGACAATTCCTTGATATTTAACCATGCATACCAATGTTTTAATCACTGAGACATGAGCTAAGCCAGTTCGCAGTCACTTTCTGCAAATAGTACAAGAGCCAAGGTTAGATGCTGAATGTACTACTAGTATCTATGAGAGCATAGTTTGCAGAACATCTGTAGTTTTAGCATTACAGCTCCAACAACACATATAGTCTCGTAAACAGGAATTTGGTTTTTAATGTTCTCTTAGAAAATAATGAAAGTTTTTCATAGAGAAGCATCATGGGAATGAAAATCAGTGTTCTGCACTGCTAAAATGTGGCAAACTTTCTGTCAGTGAGTAATAGGCTCTGTTCTTCCATACCTCTCATTGTATAAGACCCCTGCCAAATATGGTAATAATGAAAATAAGTGATAAAAATAGACAGATAAAAAGTTGCGTTCTGTAGCCTCTGAAAGGTAAGAGATCGTAGCCAAAAGGCTTTAAAATTGCTCTTGTCAGTCTTAGCAAAACTTACAAAAGGGAAAATGGACATGCCTATGAATGTAGAATTTGTTAAATCCAATTGTAAAAATATCAGAATAACAATTCAAGTCATGTAGAATGGTGCATCGCTGTGTTTGCTCTCATTATAGAGGATTTCTCCGAAATAACTGTTATCTGGATCGGAATGGATATGTTAAAGCAGTGGCGGATCCAGGGGGAGCGCACCGGGCGCGCGCCCCCTTTATTTTTTGTTAAAACAAAAAGAAAAAGAAAAAATGGGGGGGGGGGATGGATGCGTGCGCCCCCTTCAATGTTGTAAAGGTGCCCCCTCTTTACGGAATTCCTGGCTCCGCCCCTGTAAAGGACCTATGCAATGCGAATGCATGTTGACTTGTGTTGATTTATGATACCCAGATGATCACTGTTGTGGCGAAAAGAATAGTATGGATGCGTCCCACACATTTCATAATGATTTTTCTGCCATTTTCTTTAGCTTACATAGATCCGCTCACAACAACAAAAAGCAAAAACACACTTCCAAAACCAAGATTCTGTCGATAACAATCATGTCTGCTAAATTGCTTATTTAACAAAAGAAATTCGAATGCACCCTCCCTGGACTGAGCGTAGCTTGCACGTTTGCATACAGTGTCTTCCATTAATTGAATTAGTAGTATGGAAACATGCACATAGTTGCCGCATAACTGATGATCGTGGTATTATAAATCAGCGCAAGTCAACATGTATTTCCATTGCATGGCCCTTAAGTCTTGATTGAAGTTAGTAACAATGTTATTGACTTACATTCTATGTTTTATTTTGACATTTGTATGTAGCTCTATCGCTGATATTTCTTCCTTGTTATCTTGATTTCCTTTGCACGAAAAAACAATCAAACAAGCAAGCACATTGTGGCAAAAACAAGACAGTAGCTGTAGCGTGACATTTTGATCTCCAGTACAAATCACAATGCTCCCCTTTCCCCTTTAGTTTGGTTGCCATAGCATCTCTTTGGCCAATGTAACCCGTTACTTACTCTCTCTCTCTCTTTTATCCTCTCCCTAAATCAGAGCCGCCTTTTGTTTTGCAGTCTTCGCATTTCGTTTCGATGTTATGGCCTCTTTTCCATTTGCCAATATATTTCATCTCGAGTAGCCGTGACTTTCTCTTAACCAAGACCCATACACTTTGCTAACCATAATCACGAATTCCTGATTCAGTACAACTTCACAAGTCAAGTATCCACGAACTTTGACGTGAACTTCGCAAGTATTACTATCTATGTATACACACATGCTTCGTCATACAGGGTCCCCTTTAAATTTGCTCCCCTTCATCGTTATGATGTTTGCAGCATTCGTACTCGATTTTGTTGAACTATCCAATCCTCTGTCTTGAGATTCTGTCAATGTGGGGTTGTTGCTGCCTACAGAAGCAGCGGCACTCTTCTTCACTTCTCCCGGCGATGCGCCCTGCATGGATGCCTCCGAATTTGCGACGGGGATGACGTCAAGTTCCCTGTGGGGAGGCGAATGAACAGAAAAACTGTTTAGCCTTTAACATTGCAATTAGTGAGCGCGAACGTGTGTGTCTCTGTGTATGTGTATGTGTGTGTCTTTGTGTATACGAGAGGGAGCAAGAAAAAGGCGGCTGAATAAAAAAAAAAAAAGATGATATTGAAATCGAGGGAGTCATACAATAATGTAATGGGGGTTGTCATGGTGAAAAGGTGGATACGGCAGGAATGCCTGTGGATGGCAGATGTGCACAATGGAGGTTACGAAAAATGAAAACAAATTATGTAGAAGGATAGGGAAAGAAGCGATTCTCGAGCCTTTAGTTACTGGCATAGAAAGCGTGGAGTCTGCTGTGGTTCTTGATGTTAAGTGAAAGTGAAATGTACAGCGAGCAGAATTAAGTGGGGGTGGTAGTGATGCACATGGTTGGGGTCATTGTGGTATTTTTGGTGACAACAGGTGTACATTACCATTCTATCCATCATTTTTTTTTCCCTTATCGCAAAGTTGAAAATGCGTTTCGGTCGCTAGGTGAGCATCTTTTTTTTTTTATCTTTTCGTTGGGATTCAACATTCACATCATTATCGTATCTAGCAATCCCCACTGCCCTCATCCATATCACATTCGAAGGTGAAATAATCAGTATAGCATATAATCGTAGAATTTGATAAGAATCTGAGCTGTAGGTCTGACACGGCAATTACCAGCTCTTGTACAAAATTCATCTAACTTTACTGAGTTTATCGTTAGTCTATGAATATAAACATTAATCTCATATGAGTAAAATGTTCAATATGAAAAATAAAGCGTATCACTTGACAAATAATTTTTACCTATGTGTATATAGGGCCTATGTTTTTAAGAAATGGACCAAAAGACTTTTTTTCAATCTCACTAAAACTGGCCCGAATTCACGAAGGTGAACCTACAAATGAAACCATGGACAAACACCATGGAGCGCCAAGTGTCGCATGGAATATTTCGTTACGAAATCAGTCATTTCTTCGATGAAATTATTTTGTAACGAAATGACAACATTTTGTAACTAAATGATAATTTCGTTAACGAAAGGGTAATTTTGTCGACGAAATGACCGATTTCGTAACGAAATATTCCGTGCGACACTTGGCTCTCCATGGTTTTTGTTCATGGTTTAAACCATGGTTTCATTTGTACCACCTTCGTGAATGAGTTTTGGAATTCATTTTTTCGCCAGTAGTATTGACGGGAAGCATGAATCAAAACTCATCGTTATGCCCAACATACACTGTGCAGCAAGCTGTTTGATAATCATTATACCGCATAACCAACAGTTGATAATGAATCTTAAAGAGGGGAGTTCGGTATAGATACACAACGGAGAATTCCAAGGTGACGACAGCACAGCTTTTCTGAATTTACCTCCGTTTTGGTGATCGATACCGCAGTTTTGTGAAAAATACCTATTGAACAAACAAATGTGCTTGATTTCGATTTTCATAAAGCCCTCACGTCCGTGTTTGTTTGACTTTACTCTTTCTTTAAATTTCTAGTCAACTTTATTGTGGGTTGAAGTTGCCCTTTAAGCCATCATTGTCCTCTTCTATTTCTCTGTTAAGTAATTAGATATAGATGTGCATGCTATTTTTGTTGAAAATATTCGACATACGTCAATGTATCTCCTTTATAACTGCGCAGAGAGGTTGGACGACCTAGAACAGCGTTGATACCAGATACCATCAACAGATTACAGTTGATGGAAACGTGAAGGACACTGTATAGTGTCGCACTACGTCTTGCCGACAACGCAGTTGAGTATATTCATTCATATTAGGATATAACAAGGTAGCGCTCAATGTCGCGCGGCATTCCATAATTTTCAGTTTATATATATTACATGTACATATTGATATATATATATATATATATATATATATATATATATATATATATATATATATATATATATATATATACACTGTCATTTTTAAACTTCAATACTAACCTTGGTGCCGTGGAAGTTATAAAAAATGGAAAAAGGATTTTCATTCAATAACACCCGTTACCCACAGTAAGCTCAATAGTTTATTCAAAGGTCACCCGTCACTCGCTTCATGCGCCTTAATCACATAGATGTGTGTACATGCTATTAATTAATCGTGCTTTGTTCGATAGCATGGCTTTTGTGAAGCTTTACATAAAAAAAAAGACTGAAAAAATCAAGGTGAATTCGTGCTTCACGACTAGATGAAGGACAGCAACACCTATCTCCATGATTATCATTGCACCATTCTCTTTAAAGGGGAAGTTTGCCCAAATAAGCATGTGGATTGAGTGAATGCAGCAATATAAGTACATTGTATAACACATCAGTGAAAGTTTTAGGAAAATTGGATAATGCATTCAAAAGTTATGAATTTTTAACGTTTTAGTGCCACTCCGGCTGGATGAGAAGACTACAACAGCTGTGACATCACACCAGAACAACGATATGAAGAAGATATAGAGATTATCTCACAATACTGTAAAAGTGGATATTTTCGCGTGACTAATTTTTCGCGCTTGGCCGGGTCGGAAGAGTTTCGCGTGTTTTTAATTCCGCGGAATCAAGACATCACGCACAGGCACATATGGCAAGCAAAAATATTCGCGTGCTTTTATTTTCGCGCTAGTTTCTGGTTGCGCGAAATGCGCGAAAATTAGAACACCGCGAAAATTTCCACTTTTACAGTATTATAGACCCTATTTCATTTTTCTACCACAATGAAAGAACAATTTAGTTATCTCTTTTTAGCAAGCAGGGGGAATGCTATTACCCTTAATATATGTCAACAACAAGTCAAAGAAACGTGTACTTCTCATTAAAAAAAAAAACCCAGATTTTGTGAATTTTTCTGTATAGTTATCTTCTTTATATCGTTTTTCTGGTGTGATGTCACAAGCTGTTGTAGTCTTCCCATCCAGCCTAGTGGTACTAAAACTTTGAATATTCATAACTTTTTAACAGATTATCCAGTTTTCCTCAAACTTTTAGTGATGTGTTCTACTGACATAGCTGTATTCACTCAATACATCGTTTGGGTAAACTTTCCCTTTAAAGTCTAGATTTGACATCAGTCATCAGTTCAAGTCCTAATCACTGTGTGATTCACGGTGTTAAATTTAGGACCTCATCGGGGGTGCTTTCCAGCCAGAAAGTCTGTGCCAAGATGGTTTGTGGGGTCGACGCTGAGCTTAATCATATTTAGTATGCAGCTCAGGTTCATTGCCCATGGCCCTGGAGCGATTTTGCGGTTCAAGTTTATTCGAGGCGCGAGTGACACGGAGCAACTGTCCATCAGACCTCACAATTCCTCTACCCCGTACCCCCTCATACCCCAAATCAACGTTTCGATTAGATGTTTTATGCGTGCATGCATGTACGTCGACCTAATGCTGTTGGAAACTATGGGAACCCTCAATTCTAACGCCATTGTAACAGCATTTGTAACACCATTGTAACGAGACCCATCGGTATCTTGTGTGTGATGTGGGCTCTTGAAATACGGGAGAATCTCGGAAAACCAAAGGAGGTTATAAAAGATGTATTCAGATTTTGCCTTGTACACGCCTATGCTATCGCACGCCGTTTCTTTGTTCTTATACTTTTTTAAGGCCGAAATAATATTATCACACCATGGTCGTGTGCACAAGAAATGAACAAGCATATCGAAGGCTTGAAATATAATTTTCTGGCGTGCTGGCTGTGCACGTGAATACCGCATGATGCCTAATGCAAATGAGTGGAAGAATGACTAAATCAATGAATAAATGACTGAAGGAAAGAATGAATGAATAAATATATCAATCATACGCACATTAATACATGCATACATACATACATAAGATGAGATGAAATAATTACACATTAAGATAAATATTATTACCCGTTCGAAGATTTCCATTTCCGTACAAAATAAAAGAGAGAAAGGAGGACGATGAATAATACGAGGAGAAGGCAGGCGCCCCCAGCTGATGTTGTGGCTATAAGCACGAGTCGGCTGCTGGCTGCAATGGAGATAGAGGGAAATAATCAAGAGAGGGGGATGGGGGTGGGGTAGGGTGGGGGTTGTGAAGAGAAAGAGAAAGAGAGAATTGAATTTATAGATACAAGTCTGACGTCATCTTTTCATACAAGATGCAAACGAGGCAGTTCATATCCATCAAGTACACATCATGCGAGAATTATGCTCCATTATACTAATATATAAGAACCAAGGCGTGTCATTTCACATTGTTTCATTTTCTTCTATGGCCTGTTCACCGTGAGATAGCCACGTATCCGACTCTTCCGGAAAGGATGATTCCGTGACAGGGACGAGACTCACTTTTCGTAAAATTTCCCCCTTCCCGTCAACTTCTCTGGGACCCACACATCGATACTTGGCGTGCAGTAATTCGATTGTTCTGCGTCAAGTGTAAACACATGGGGGGGTAAGGGACTCATTCGTTTAGTGTGCCATCCACTTAATGGTATCAGAAAGCTCCTCGTATTTCATTCTACCGTATATCATTTCATTTTCGACCTATGCGTGGAAAAAAAAACCCAGAATCGCCATGATAGGCATGCTATATGTAACACACATCAAGTGCGTCTGATCACACACAGTATGCATCTTCATGTGTCATTAATCAATTCTTTGCATTGATCGCCAGGAATAGAACTCTGAATATAGGCCCTACTGTGGAAATTAACAGATGTATACCAGCAAATCTCCCGACCTTTGCGATAGAATGACACGGACTGCGTGGTATGCCAACTGGGCGTAAAGGGAGCTCTTGCCTATCCATCTCGGCGTTACTTCTCCACGATCCCACATGATTCTTCGTATGATGAGACTACAGCTTTCCTCCTCCTGTTGCCTCTGGGCGATTAATCACACGTATGAAACCCAAGGCACTGCAGTAAACGCCTTGTGCTTACCAATGATGCGCCCAAACAACCTCCCTTTTGACTATACGTACACTCGGGGAGCAAGCATTCTTTCATGCTTGAAATGAATGTTGCCCTCGGATCTTCGCTCAGATGAACATGGCACGATGCGTGGATGGAGAAATGTCACCAAAATATCCAACGGATTCTAAGAAAAACAACTCCCAAAGTTTTTCCAGCATGGCGCGATTATTGATTTACCTGTTCGTGATGTCCTCCCGAAAGCACCATCAAAATGTTTATTAAACTCTGCTTTGTTAAAGTAAACTAAAACCTTTGTTTACGATTTCAACCCCGGCTTTTTGCCACTATAGAGTTGTTAGTTGAAACAATGCGATTTCATTACTTAGAGCAATGAAGATGGATGTTTCATTTAGCCTCTCTAGGAAGTTCGAATTTCGAAGGGATGTTAATGCTAAAAATTAATGTCTAAGAGTATCTACGGTGTACACTGAACGGCTTACTGTATTATGGTCGAGGAGCACTAAAGAAAGATTATACGTATCTCTCTTGTCTTTTAGTCTATCATCCATACTGCATGCAAATCGACGAATAATCTTCACAACAGTTTGAGATATTGTTTGCTGGACATGTTATGTTTATGATCAATATTGTTTCAAGCGGATACCTTGACGTACCAAACTGACAAATGAAACAATATGCACATTTTCTTACATAACAGTCTATTCTTGTAGTCTTTGTACGAGTGATCAACTCGCACTATACACCTTCTTTCAGGCAAGTTTAAAGGAACCTGTAAAACCCCCTTCACCATTTAAGGTATTCCAAGGGCGGACGCTGTAGATATGTGAACACGCGCTTAAATGCAACTTTAACAACCCGTTTGAAGGAGCGGCGAGCCGCGAAGTTGAGCGAAGCTCGGCATTCTCCAGTCCGTGATCGAAATAGACGGACGTGGGATACGTCAAGCCATGGGTTGAACATCAGCAGCAGCATAAACAGGTGCAGTCCGATGATGTGACGGCAGGAAATCAGATTCGGTGCAGTTTTCCGCTGTGATATCGGAGCTTTAGTCATGAAAATGTCCAGATTTTTCCAATCAGCTGCCGATTCGTGCATCAACCTTTTCTTGGATGACAAATTCGCTAACTTGAGTTCTGTGAACCTAAAAGAGATCAGTGTTCCCTGGTGTTTGCAAGCCATCCTACATTTTGTGTCAGACGGGCAGAAATTCCCGTTGTCGAAACAAACGTGTTATTACAAGAAGCGTGACTCTTAAATCTGATCTTTCTCCCCCCCCCCCCTTTTTTTCCCCCGTATTTGGACATCTGGGTCTGCATATCCACATACCCATTGATTTATGTAGTAGGTTATTCTTTCAAGGTTAGAAAATGAAAAGAAACGAAATATTACATTAAATTATTCCTAAATTATTGAAATACTATAGTACTTCATTTTCGTTCAAACTGCAAAGCCAGAGTCTGAGTTCTTGTAATATATTATTCGACGAACGTAAATAACAAACAAACGTGTGTTCATATGAGTCAGTTATGTTTATCACCTTTAAGACCAAGATTAGCGTAGTATAACCAGACTATATCATATAATCTTCGGATTCACCACGTAATGTTGGAGTACTGGAGAATAACTTGCAACGGTTGCCATCTAAAATATCTACAAAATTTGCCCAGTGGTCAAGTTCGGTGTAAATTCTGCCATGAAAATCGCAACAACTCCGTTATCTAATATCCTGAAACCTATAAGAGCTTGCTCTTCGCTGCCAAGGAGGCCCCGCTGCATGCAGCTCGATCATGAAACACGGATAGGCTGACATGGAGAAAGCATTTACATGCAAACAAACTCAAGCAAGTACTCGCTGGCTTGGTTTGGCTCTGTAAACATGCATTTACTCAGAGGGTATCAGCTTCAGATGGCTTTAGCATGCATTCCTAACTATTCCCAGCAGGCTGTGACGCGGTCGATTCTAGGATAATTTCATCATATTGGAGAACCAACACTCCAAACGAGTACGGTGCACGAAGAAGCACAAACACACATACAACATGCAAATGCAAATGAGGAATCAAGACTTCAATATCTTTTTCCTATATGTGTATCCCAAACCTTATCCCACAGCTCACACGTATCGCTGTCAAAGCGTCTACGCTCTATTGATTAGAAAAAAAAAACAAAAACACTATGAAAAATGAAAAACAACAACAACGTAATAAACAAAATATCGTCGAAACATTAATTTTCAGATTGAGTAAATTAGTGGTTCAGTATTTCAGCAGATTGAAAAGATCCAATATGAGACCTCAGCTCGAAGGGTTGATGAACCTGTTACAGCTCGTTATTCAGACGGTTCGTTTGATATTCCGAAGGTTCTTTAATCCGAATTTTAAACAAGGTTCGTTATTACGAAGGTTCGTAAATCCGAAAATGAAATAAGGTTCGTAATTCCGAAGGTTTAATCCGTTAGTATACGCACCTCCATTTCATTTTCGGAATGACGAACATTCGGAATGATGAATCTTGGGAATAGCGCCACTTAATGTCACTGATTAACAAGCCCTTTTTCATTTTCGGATTAACGAGCATCTATAGGTACTAGGATATGGGATTTGTGTGTTTCGGAATAACGAACCTTCGGAAAAAAATAATCTTATTTCATCTTCGGAATAACAAACCTCCAGAATAACGAACATCACTCAATAAACCATACCATTTGAATGTGTCCTGCTTCTCTGACAAAAAAAAAAGAAGAAGAAAAGAACGCACAGAGTGGTGACATGAACATGTCTTTGTCTTACACAATCGGAGGTAATGCTCTCCGTGAACATTTCTACAGTGTTTTATTCTGTCTAAGACCTCACTGAAAGAAAAGAACAGACGCGTAGTACCAACTCATATCATTATTTGCTTTAATTCAAGTCCTGTTCTTCGCCACCAATTCATCCTTCACCCTTTTTTCGTCCATTCTCACACACACACACACTCTCTCACCCTTTCTCTTTATCATTTATGTATAGGGGGAAAGGGAGATGTGAAAGAAAGATGGAGCGGAAAAAGAAAGTGTGTGTGTAAAATAGATAAAGACAGAATATGACTGCTAAAGAGTACCCTTTCCAGGGCCCTGTTTCATAAAGCTGTTCGTAAAGTTACGAACAACTTGTGAGCGACTGGTGATCAGTTCTGATGTGCTATACTTATCAGAATTTCAATAATTCAGCACAAGAACTGATCACCAGTCGCTCGTAAGTCGTTCGTAACTTTACGAACAGCTGTATGAAACACCCCCCAGGACTCTTTTTTTTTTCCTGTGACTTTTCGTGCGCCAGATACTGCACATTCGGCGTTAGTCAAGTGCCCCTTGTTGTCTTCGCTAGCTCAGGAATGTTCACTCATTACCCTGCATTCATTTGGCTATCATCGCCCCTCGACAGGCCTGCTCTGTCTAATAGACGGGCACTCGGCCAGCTTACAATTTCACCCGCGGGGTGTGTTCATTTTGAGGACAGAGCGCGTTTACGTAGCTCTTCTCTAAAATACAACAAACTATTTATATATATTTAGCCTCTCTGGTATAATAATAACTAGCTTGGGCTTGCACAGTTTTCAAGATTCACTCTGTGTTTGTGTTCATTTGTCATGCTATCTGTACCTCGTACATCCACACATACACATGTCGAAACATACGGCTACAAAATTGCGAAAATTTACCTGTTATGATGTATATATATATATATATATATATATATATATATATATATACAGGTGCCATCATAGTTTATTTGTTTTCTCTAGTACCTCAAAATTAATGTATTTGTATTTCTGCTCGATGAATTTTGAATGTATTATATTCCTTATTTTGATGTGTCTTCATTGTGAAATGAAACTGATTTATATCCTTACTTGAGATATCGGCCATAATGACATAATGAACAGGAGAAGACACTCAGTGAGGGAAAAAAAACAACAACTTTCGATCGTTGCTTTAAATAGTGTATGCGTAAACTCAGGTAAAAAAGTAAGAAGTCGTGCAGATGAAATTTTCAGGCTTAGAAATTTGCGTTTGTTCTCCATTTGAAATATCTCACCCCGTGGCCGTCCTTGGGTGTGGCTTGAGCTTTATTTACTCAGAACACTTGCGAGACTTATATCACGACTGTAAATCCACGAGATGATACAATGAATATGTTGCCATGGGCAACCAGATTGATTCATCTTTTATCGTCCTGTTTTTCTCTTCGCAACAGATCTCTCAAGCATGAAGACGGGATATTCCAGAATAGATATTCTAATTGTTGATTCATTTTACTCATTCAATCCTCGCTGTGTTATGACAAATGGATATTTCGAGGCCATCACAATTTCCGTTCATTTTTTAATGGAGGGGGGAGGGGAGGGATGATGTTCATGATAAATGTCGCCCTTGATGAGAGAGACAGGTGCATTTAGTATCTTCCGCTATCTACACCATTATACGCGCATATACGGAAACACGACACAGCGCAGGGAATTAAAGAGTGTCCATATTATGCCCTTGATGCCAAAAGATGACAAAATGAATGTTTGATGGCTGAATCGAATGCATCTTGACATTTTATAAGACATGATAATAATGGTCTTGATAAATCTTTGAAAGGTTCCTTTCGAAGCAGGGTCAGCGTTAAAAAAACAACAACGAAAAACTACTCTTGAAATTGCTTTATCGCCTTCTATATTGCCCATGTGTTGTCTTCTATTATATACCTTCGTTTATATTCATCTCAATATTTCTGCGCGCTCTGTTATGTGCGCATGCAGGCCACGATCTCGACCCGTGATTGCGATTATCATAGTCTTACGAACATAGATCACGTCGTCAAATTTGACGGAGACCAAATGAGCGGTGAAAGTGAGAATGCCTCTTTTATATTCCATATCCCTTTATGGATACAGAGCCAATGAATTGTTTGAAGAGCAAATAAAAGTGACTGGGGTGTCTGTTATCCGTAACTAAGCCGACATTGACTCTAAAGAAGCAGAAATCGGATACGGTGCTTGGTTGCCATGGCATAGCTAGTGCAAGCTAGTAGCAATCCCGATGTGGTGGTAAATTGCATGTCTATGATAAGGTATGGCTGACAGATTCACCCAGATTCTTCCTGACTCTGCTCCGATTCCGAGTGTCGCTTTGCCCATCGAACAATAATTCTGGCGCAGTGCATCTTTTTCATCACAGAATCCATAAAATTACGTGCAATGCTGTTACTTTTGGGTATACAAGGTGATCTTAAATCAAAGTTGGCTTTTTTTTTTTTTTTTTTTTGCTGGGTGTGCATGGAAACATTATAACTCTACGTTTTGGCCCCTAAATAGCTACCTAATCTCTACTGTTCTAAATCAGCATTCTACTTATTCATCCCATTGTTGATCCACTCTAGCAAAAATAAAATAAAAGCAATGATTAGATTAGATTTAAAAAAATCTTACTGACAGTGTATAGGTTCGAAATCCTTGTGCCTGTTGACTCAGTATACAAACGACTGTCCACTATAAAATCAAGGTCAAAATGCCGCCTCATGTATGCCTTTCAAGCCAAACGTTTTACATTCAGAACTGATTTTTTTTTTCAACCTTACAAAACATGTTACATTATAAATGTAAAACAGCCCTACGGAGTTCCTGTTACAATGCTTTTTATGCATGTGCGTATTTCTGATTAAACCTCGATGTAATGAATTGCGTCCGTCGGTCTTCCCATCGCCGTATGTATTCAGTGAATAATCATGCATGCAAAGGTCCTCCAAAAAAACAGCGTTGCCGACCCTGGGTCCTGAATCATCATTTAGAGAAGTGAGTACATCGAGAGGTCCTAATCTAATCACAACCCCATTAACTGACTTCGCTCACACTCTTGATTGTTTCTCGCACGAAAACGAAGTTACGAATGTAAATCTAATTCATAGCGCTCTCGAGCCAAGGGACTGCCTGATGACTATCCCCTGAGCGGAACGGAGAATACGGCCGTTGAGAAACACTGTGCTCGCCCGTATGTTTCTTTGGTGGTATAAGAAGGGAATTCAAAGATCTATATGGCGGCGCAAAGGGACTTCGGCTTTTGCCTCGGATGACTAAGGTATGGACAGCGAATGAGCAATAACGGTAGTGGATACTTTATCAGGTCTGAGCGAGATTAATGCAAGGCAATGGGCGTCGAATGCACTTTGAAGGTTTAATGTTCGTCTTCTTAGAACATTCTCTCAGTAAGTCAAGACCGGTGACAAGGCTTGATTGAAGGCCCTTTTTAACTTCTCTGCGAAAGGCCGAGGGAATAAAATGTGCAGTTTCGTGAAGGTTGAACAATGAGCATAGCACACACCGTCACATAAGTAGCAGAAACGTCAGTATATTAGGAAAGAGTAAAAAATCTGCCGTCATTTCCCTCATAGCGGATTATGAATCGACGACATATTAGCAGAGACTTCCTTCCAGCAATGACGTAAATATTGTAGCGCGCTCTTTATGTCAAGACCTAGAAAAACATTTCACATGCTCAAATGTATGAGTAAAGAGTGTCTTGGCAAGCCTGAAGAACTAGAGCAACACCCTTCTGCTAGCAACAACTCCACCCCCTTAAAAAATGAAATGAACACATAAATATAAAGAAACTCAAGGTTGAGTCTGACCTTACATTTAGATATGAGAGTGATGTATGATCAGGGAGGTGGAACCTCCGTGGTGTGACACATTCAGTTGACACCATCCTCTGGTATATCGTAAAATGTAAATGACTCCCTATAGCCATTGTGTGTCTTCCAGTCGTTTAATGACGATGCTTCAACACTTTCAAATGTTATAGGGTTCAATTTGTCAGCAAGGCCATGCTCAACTCTTGCGAGATATTAAACCATATGAGTTTTCATTGAAAATTGTGATGAGCGTCTATCTGTATGCTCATATCTCACAGCATGTGTACAATGCTATCGGGGGGCTATATACCACACTCTGGGGTCAGGAATATATGACAAAGATTGGATCGGATGCGATGGGGGAAGCGACAACGGGGTGATGAATAATTCCTATATTGCCCATGGCACGATATATCATTCTCTATCACTGCAGAATTCGGAACAACATTGGCTCCGTCTATGGCCAAGGGCTAGAGATATCTCGTAGTCGACGACAATCATAATCAACGGAGACCCCAGCAAAATGAATCAAAGACTATATGAGAGGGATCGCCTGGCTCTCCTGGGTGGAATTTTGATTCAAATCGTATTTCAGTAATTACTAATATAAAAAACGTCTTTATAAACTAGAAGCTTCGAAACCATACTCACTATTAAAAGTAATTCAATGAAGACACAATTTTCAGCGGGGAAAATCTTCCCTTCTGATGAGTATACACTCAAGCCGCAGGGAATGCGGTAGTATATAATATGATCTCCATTGCGTAAAAGTGACAGGTATTCAACGGTAACGAAATGCAATCTTCACAAGTTGATTTAGAATGGTTTCATGGAGTATACTGTACCTCATGAATGAGTAATGCTAATTTTAAAGGGATGGTACAGTTTCGGTTGAGATGGGGTTTCAGGTTTCTAACTTCTTTTGATGATAAATTTTTGAGATGATGAGAAACCACTCATGGAATATGAAAGAGCATATAATTCTAAGAGGAATTCAAAGTTTATTTGATGAAAATTGGTTTTGAAATGGCTGAGATATCCAAAACGAAGCGATCCTAATAAAAGGTGGGTCCAACTTTTTATTAGAATCGCTTTGTTTTACGTTGTTTTTGGATATCTCAGCCGTTTCAAAACCGATCATTATCAATTAAACTTTGAATTCCTCTGAATTATGTATGCTCTTTAACGTTTCATAAAGCGGTTTCTAAGTATCTTGCAAAACGTTAAAAGCTGAATCCTCACCTCAACCAATACTGTCCCATCCCTTTAACGTACAGTCATCTTCATGAAATCAGGATTACTTCTTGCCCTTTGACTAATCCTACATAGCGCAAGGATCAAATCCCCTCGTAATCCTAATATCCTAATATCTAATCCTAATATAGCTGGAGTTATTCCTTCTTACCTTTGAGCATTGTATACAGTTTGTTTGATCGTGGCTGTTAAGTTCTACAGCTATTTTTCTGCAATTGCTACAAAGGGTACTATTCATTTGTGAGGATAACTCTGGCAAGAAAATGCAATTACTCAGCCTAATTGACTCAATGAGTATCAAGGTGCGGTCAATATTGTGCGAGATGGAGACAAAATTTGCAGATTACATACCGCCGACAATGTCTAGAGGATAGTGGCAATATGATATTGATATTGTATAGGAGCTGGAATATCATCGGAGAGAATGAACTATGAAAGATTTTTATTGACATCAGGCAAAAACATATTCATATTCAACATTACCATCGCTGACGTCAGTATGTGTAACATTACAGTGTCTATCACAGATTGGCTATTTGTCAAATTTGCGAAATTGGGTCATGTTTGGGAGCAGACTACTATTAATAGCAGCTTTCTGTACGAAAACCTCCCGTTCGAAACAATAGCTATCGAGCATGCTGCGTTTCGTATATTGTCATCAAAGACTCCATCATGCACATGATATTGTACCTTATATCACGTTTGCCACATTTTATCCTTCATGGTGTCTAATACAACGGCAATGTGGGACTGGATATGCTTGTTGATCTGCCCTGCACGATCGTATATACTCCCCGGGCTAATTGCACTCATTTTGGGGCAATAATATTCACATAGGAGCAGTGCGTCGATGAATATCAAGTTGTTATAATTCTAAGTCCACGTTTAATCTGCTGCAGGCTGAGAACCTAATGAGAGGCTTGCATGGCACCTGTGACCCTATGGGCACAACACGTCGAGGTCCTTCCTGCGCATCATCAATTTGTGGAGCTGGGTAAACATGTCCCTCCTATATTCTTAAAACCCTCTTCTTCCATCTCTTTTCAGTGCCTTCCTTTCGAAATACATTTCAGTTACAACTTTCGTCTGTTGTGGTTTCATAGTAAAATGTTTACAGAACATTGCTTGTTCATTATTTACAACCAATTACCAATTAAGACGGATTACTATCAAGTAATAATCATTATGAAGAGTAGAAGTTTTTTCACGGTTTGTTATTATTGTTACTATCATGAGTAGAAGTAGAAGTAGTATTAGTATGCGATCGATAATATCATCACTATCGTCATCACTGTCATAATTATCATGACAACTGAAATTGAATCAACAATATTACCTGATTTCTGATCTTCCTAACGAGCATGCTAGGGGGAAGTACAGTTGTAGACCTCAAGTGCTCCTCATATGAGTCGCGCAGTCAACTAAACAAAACTGATTTTTGTGGATTTGTTAATTGTTTTGCAGTCTTGTTTGTGTGTTTGCAAAGATTGTCCAAGATAATGCAGAATGCATGCATGACATTACCATCATGCTCGGTCGGAATACCTTTCTAATAGAAACACAATATCTTATCAAAACGTGTATGCAATCGATTTAAATGAAAATACGCATTCAATTGATATTCATGCAACAAACCTCCCACTAAGCATTTCGCATATCCCCGTATAAGATCAAGCTAGCACAAGACATGAGTAAGTGCTGTGGTGTGTGCGCATGCTTTCTTCATGCAGTACGGAAATCATCTTTGGAAGATGAACTTTCTGCTCCTCTTTGTCATCATGCTTTGTGCAAAGACAATGTGGGAAGGCATCTACCACCAGACAGTGCATCATTGGAAGGCAGTGCTGAAGATGGGCCAGGCTGAGATGAGGTTGTGCTATTTGTTAGCACTGTGATGCTAGCGGTGGATGGCAGGCGACGAACAGGCAAATCAGCTGGGGATTGTGGGTAGTTGAATTGGTGCAGCGAATCGACGGGTGTGGTCCTTGACGATCTACGGGTTAATGCCGTCCGGGAAGTAGGCACTGCTTTGTTCGTCCAGCCATTCCGCGTCGAAGATGTGCGAAGACTTGTGTGAGGTTGAGACGTTGCGTCCTGGGTCGTATCACTGATCTGTGATTGCATTGTGCGTGTGTGCATTAAGACGGCTGGATTTCTTCCAGCATGTTTCGTGTAACCACCCAACCAACTACCTTTTATACTACCTTTGGGACTTACATCCTGATGATAATCGTTGATTTGCATTTGCCGCGCTGTGAGGCTAGGATTACTATCGGTAATGGCCTTTTTAGTAGTCCTAAAACTATCTCCACTTACTTTAAACCCTGTGCTAGGACCTAGCTTTCCCGAAATATCGACCGATTTAGTGGTCTGCGGAAATTGATCTGTTACTCTACCCGTAGCAGAATAATCTATAAAACCCTCTCTGAGCGTTGCACCTTTCATTGTTGAACTGCTTTCAGCTGCATTTGAAATGGTAAACGTCCTGAGTGACGACTTTACGGATGTGGGGGCGAGCGTTGTCGTTTTCGAGATCTCGGCGTCGATGGCGTTGAAGGACTCTGTATGTTGTCTAGTGGTGAACAGACTCTCCGTAGTGATGCTATGCTGACCGGTCGTGGACGTCGACGATATCGTCTTTGGCGAAAAGTCCATGAACGCCGGAAGCTGGACATCGAAGTCGGGTGCTTCCGTTGCGCAGGCACAAGACACAAGGGCGTTAGATTCCACCCCACATCGGTCAAAATGCCAACATCTTTGCCGAGTGTTGAACACCATTTTCTGCCGATGTAATCTACAGAAAACGAAAGAGATATTGCAGATATATCTTGTCAGTTTTACCTAAAACAGAACATTGACGTACACATAATTGCACATCCAATTAAGAGCCAAAACATAGTCACGCTTTTGACTGATTTGATGATGCTGCACACGATGCTTGCATATTATAGTAAGGATAAATACATAAAATTCATAGTATACAAATACCTTGCCTTGAGAATTTCTGGTTAAAACTATGGTCAGAGGTGACTCCAGAGTAATACTATTCACTGGGGAGCACAGCTCAGAAGTGAATAGCACTTTTGGAGGCACCGAGGCACCAATAGTTTTAACCAGAAACTCGAAATTAGGCAGCGTATATTTTGTTTTACATTTTGGATCAAAAACATATAAACAAAGATGGAGAAAATGTTAGGCGAGAAGTCATGTAATGGATGCGATGTTGTAGATGACTGGGTGGGTTAAGCATCGAATTGACCATTGGTGGTATGTACCCGTTTTGGCATCTAAATTTGTTTTGTTTGTTCGAGGTTCTCTTCGAATCTTACAATTATATACGGCAACGGGTTTAGCAGTGAAAAGAAGGGATAAGTAAATATTTGATATTCACAACCCATAAATTTCATGAGCTCTCCACGCTAAATAAAGAAAGAAAGGAAAAAAGACCCCCGCTTAAAATCATCTTCTTAAGTGTGAGCATACGTCAAACTGAATATGGAGATCTACATCGCAAATTGTCGGACAACAAAATAACTGAGAGAGCAATAATCTCTCAGTGTTGCACAATTCTACTCCCAGGCCACTTCACGACGCACTCAGGAAAACTGTTTCCAGCGGAGCAGCAGTCACTTTTCCCCTAAACGTGTTCTTGGAGGAATTGCCAATTTATGAATTATTCATCCAAGTGAATGGTTACTGCGAGGCGCTGAGCGCGTCTAGACGCCAATATCCATTACCATAGATTCCAATAGGGCTATCAGCATATGACCACACAAAAAAATAGAAAAAAAGAAGCAAATCTGAAGATGAACTTGATGCACGAATATATCGAATTTCTGGGTAGAAATCTTTTGTTTGTAGCTTGCTTTTTCTTGATGGTACGAGCGTCTGCGTGGTTGACGTCGATGATGTCATAATTTATGCACATCCATGGTGAAGTACTTGAAATTCTGCCTCTAATGTTTGTGAGAGATGCATTTCCATCAGTTATTGTTATCTAAAATATATGATGTCCGAAGAGCACCATCCAACATGCTTGTATCTGTGACTCATTTAATATCATCTTCCTACACGTTATAATATTTTATGACAAAGTGATAATCAATATTAAAATAACAATAATGATAAATCAGTAACTGAGCAAATGGAGAATAAGGAACGAAAACATAATGATCCGAGAGGATACTCGGATCACCTAAATATTGTGGGTTACGTGAAGGCAGCAATATCAGTAGAACAAAATTCATCAGAGAAAATTTTAGGAAAATCAGACAATATTGATTAAGAATTTTGCATTATTAAAGTTTTGGTGTCGTCATTGCTGGATGAGAAGACTACTACGGTTCCTGACGCCACGGATGAGCAACAATATGAAGAAAATATAAGGATAATTCCACGAAATTTCATTTTTATGAAAAGTACATACTCCATCGACTTGTTACTGGCAAAATTATGATAGGGGTAATATTATTCGTTAGATTAGGCCATGATATCGTCATCTCACATGAACCTCCAGTTGGCTGATCAAATATGGAATACTCGTAGTCTTTTTCTTTTAATAATACTGCTGTCTTATACTGGAATTTCTGTTGCAAAGTCACCTGCGCAAAATGTGCGAGCAATGTGATGTGGAAGATATAAGTCCTCCTTGAATTCACGTTAACAAGGATCATGTATCATAAAGAAAATTTGTTTGTGCAATTGAAAAGGATTATAGATATGAGTCCATGACATCATTACCTGATCTAATTTGCAACTCTGGATTTGTGACTGTGAATAGTATAAATTCTGTTTTAAAAAATGCAAAAGTTCCATGTCTTTCTTATCTTATATTCCCTATGAAGTAACAGACTGTTGTAACAGTTTGTCTTTTATTTTGATACGTGTCAATCCGGTCAAGTTTTTATGGAATGGATTTTCACTTCAAGAAATAAAGATGTCATCCAATTTGGTAAGCTCGTATGCCACGTAGAGGTCAATTGGCCCAGATAATGAGCATAATTTAACCCTCGAAGAGTCTTGACATTAGTTATTATTAAAACGTAAAAGGAAAAACAAACCTCTATGAAAGAAAATGTTATTGAAGTTGATAGAAGTAGGCGAATACAAGTGAGCTCTATATAGACCTAAGGTATCAGGGATGGATCATAGAGTAAGTTAATTGTCTTAGAGCAATATTAGATATTTCTACTCATTATTTTCAATTTTTATTTTCCTTTGCCGAGCAATTTTATCGTCAAGAGGAAAGGTGTAACATGAGCAAACACACACAGAGAGAAAGAGAGGGAGAGAGAGAGAGAGAGAGAGAGAGAGAGAGACAGAAACATATCGGTATGAGATGATACTAGCAGAAATGCAATGAAAGGATCACTGCGTTACAACAAGAATCTTCCTTATTCATACTCATGTGATTATCAGATAATAAGAAATCCATGTTTTTCTCTCGATTACTTCTCGAGTAAGAGTCAGGAGAAATGGTTCATGTTCTTGCTTGTAAGAAGGAAAGATGAAACGACAGATAGACAGACAGATAGATAGATGGATTAGATAGATGGATTAGATAGATAGATAGAGAAATAGATAGATAGATAGATAGACAGATAGATAGATAGATAGATAGATAAATAGATAGATAGATAGATAGACAGATAGATAGATAGATAGATAGATTAATAGATAGATAGATAGACAGACAGATAGATAGATAGATAGATAGCTGGATAGATAGATAGGTAGATAGATGGCTGGATAGATAGATAGCCGGATAGATAGATAGATAGATAGATAGGTAAATAGATGGATTAGATAAATAGATAGATAGATAGATAGATAGATAGATAGATAGATAGATAGATAGACAGTCAGATAGATAGATAGATAGCTGGATAGATAGATAGATAGATAGCTGGATAGATAGATAGATAGATAGATGGATAGATGAATAGATGGATAGATATATAGATAGATAGATAGATAGATAGATAGATAGAGGGGGAAGAGAAATTGTATAGGTGGGATAGAGATGAGATGAGAGGAGGGGGAGAGGTGGAGAGAGGGAGAGTGAGAGAGAGACTTTGAAGTTTGATAGTGTTCTCTCTTCTCCGATTTGCGGACCATCTATCTCAGCTAACGAGTTCTGAACTCTTCTGGCACACATCGATTAGACTTGTCTCGCAAATTTTACTCCCTATCGTCACGTCGGTACGTGAAAGGAAAAGACCTTTACAAGTTTGCAGATGGGATCCAAGGTTGATTCTCAAAAAATGAGGCGGTCAACATAGCAACGGAAATTGAGCGGGGAACATGTGATTACCAACACCTTCGAGATTAGCATAAATTATTTGCTCGAAACCCACTTGATCTGCAGACAAGCATCAAGACCCCGCCCATACAAATGCCTGTAAAAGATACGTGCGCATAAACAAACAAACAAACAAATACACACACGCACACAGATATGCACACATTTTTTATTATTTCCATTTGTGCACATACAGAGTTTACACACTTATTCATATCATTATGTTTATGCGTTTGTAGTGATGAGTAAGTCAGTTTGTATATTCTCTCCACCTCATTATGAATAAATACATTTACACTGATAATACAGGCAAAATATTGCTTGACTATTCATTGACACAATGCCATGCTTCGAGTGTAGTCAGAACATGAAAATGAATAGAAGATAGATAATTTAGATGTACGTCGAAATATTTTTTCTAATACATTTTGAACATCGCCGTAGTGACGAATATGGTAATGGTGCCATACCATGCTAAAAAGATGCTCTTTCTTGAAGACCGTGTTTCAGAGCTTGACGTTTATCAGAACATGTCTGATCGTTGCGATTCTGACTTTAATGTCCATCGGATGGAAATACCTCCGTATATGGGCAACCCTTTAACGTTCAAACGAAATCATCGTCTGAAGAAATGTGAGCAATTTGTGAAAACGAAGAACAGTGCGACATTTCAGGATCGAGCACGGGGGGAAAGACCGAACCGGATACACTAAATGACACACGTTTCCACCGCAAAAACAGATTGGCCTTTCATTGCAGAGAAATAGCTGATGGCATTTTGGCGGTCCCTCCCATGAATAAGTAATGTGAGGGGGAAAGGGTAATAAGTCCACTCAAATTAAACGACGTGTTGACTCCCCATAGTGAAACGAGATTTCGTTGAATTGGTCGGAACGTTCCCCGACAAATGTCAAGACTGATGGAAGGGTATAACAATTTGTTTATTGGGAATAAGATGCAGACAATTTATCATGGAGGAGGAAATGAGAAGATGAGGTGTCGAAGCAAGTGATGGAAATTGTGTCATGCATGAGACTGGAGACATGGAGATGCGGACAACAATTAAGAATGTCCGATCAAATTTCGTAATTATTAGAGGTTTGAGGAAACGCAGGTAATCAATCAATAAGTCCAAGCCAGAGAACTTAAAATTATGACTACGTGGAGTTTTTGTTTTAATGTGTATACTTACTACAAATTATGACATGCCCCTGTCACTATACCATATGTCCTCCCCCCCCCCCAAAAAAAACAACAACATTACGACGGATCCGTCCGCAATGATAACTTTAAAAATAGTGAATCAATCCAAATACAATTTCAAGGTATGAAACTATAACTTATTATCCGCGTCTTGTAGAAACCAGTATCCGATTTGCTTCAGTGGTCAAAGGGAAATTAGGATTTTTGTAGAGCATGTATATCATATTGGAAGTTATCAATGCAATAACCCGATTGTATTTTTTTTTTTTTGGGGGGGGGGGGGGGGGAAACACACTGTATACTGACTTTTACAGCAAGAGCTGCTATCTTGCAAAGTCTGAAAATCTGCAATCCCGTAATCAAATAGAATTATTTAAAATACAGCACAGCAATAGCGTTAGACCGTGATCTCGAAGGCAAGAATACTTGTTCTATTGAAATGTATTATTTCGAAGATTTTATTTTTACTCATTGCCACTCATTCTCATTCGTTTTGTATGCTTTTAAAGGGATCGAAAAGACGGTTAAAGACTCGAACGTTTACAAACAGCCATCTTTGAATAAATAGATTCACAATCACATGGTTTCGCGATGTCAACATCAAGTGCCGTGAGAATGGAACTGATCTCTCTAAAGAGTGGAGTTAATCTCTCCACTTAGCCTGGATTGGCCCGTCATATATTTCTGTTGCCGATCTGTTTGGACTCGTAATATCTTTTCTCTCTCTCCTCTGTCTCTCTGTCCTACATATCTATATATCTATATATCTATATATATATATATATATATATATATATATATATATATGAAGACACGTGACGCGTTGAACATTTTGTGCAATCAGTGAAAGTTGCTGGACGCTAATGATACATTACAATCTCTTCCTTTCATATTTGATTGAAATCCTTATATTACATAATATGCATTCTAAATATGTGTGTGCGTGCGTGCGTGTGTGTGTGTGTGTGTATATATATATTATAATGCAAACATAGCTATGTGTATCATGTCTGCAAATAAAAAACGGGATTTTAAAGTTAAAGATCAATTTCGCATCCTGATCTTTTGATAAAACGGGGCCCAGAAATGCGAATACTAGCCTTATTTGTTGTTTTGTTTCTTAAAGATATGCGCTTCCCCGGCAGGATGGAGCGTTTTAATGTCATTTCCGGTTTTTCACATTGACAAAATATATACATAATACATATATATTCACATGTATTTATACACATACATTAATTTTACGCACATTATTTATGTACGTAAAATAGCTGTGTCTTCAAATCACCTTTTCCTCACACACGTCACTCATGATTGTGATTGTTCGAGGGTATGTTTGTTTCACGACAGGCACGAGACAGAACATCTGCGTTCATAGCAGTGAGTCACTTAACCTCAATTTAGCACACACCCGGTCATGCAAACTCGTCGATGGGTCTGTATGAGACATGAACATATTTTTAACCGACGAGACCCAGAGAGCGACAAGAAACTGCTGGTTTATGGGTTGACTGTGTGGGCAAATTTTTGTTTTATTTCCAAGTTTTGCAAAGCACTTCAACTATTCTAAATTGAGATGATGTATTCATCCAAGAAAGACCTGTACAGGGTCATAGCATGATATTCCTATTTATATCAAATAAGTGATTCAAGTTTAACTCTGCGGACTTCTGTAGGACTATCACAAAGAATTCATTTTCCGGATTAGTCGGAATACAATCCCCCCCCCCCCCTCCCAAAGAAAAAAAGAAAAGAAATGAACAATAAAATGATCGAAAAAAGGAAAACAAATGAAATGAACGCAGAGCAAAGAACATTCAAGCAAAGCCAAGCAAAATAAAACTTAATCAAAACAAAATATTTTGATATGTTTTGTCATAAAACTTTGGATCCTCTTTCAAAATCAATGTATAGTTTAGCAAGAGTAAAGTATCGGGGAAATACGAGCGAAATTGGCATAATGATAAGAAAGTTGAATCTGTTTGGTACTATGGATAACTTCATTATGGACTTGATGAGCACAATGGATGCGTTAATTATAATATCCGTGGTGTCAACCAAATCTATATTCCTTTTTTGTACTTTAGGAACCAAACAGCCGTTTAAGACGTCTTAAGGGCTTTTCTGGTATTTTTGTAGCGAAATTAACACTTTTTTAAATCAAATGAGTTAATTTCATTTTAGATACCGACGGAGTGGTGCTTACTAAAAACAGAATCATGAAGGCAAATAAAGTAAAACTAGTGGCACTCTAAACTGATCAGTTTTTATGAGATGTGTGATCACTAGTACTGCGATCTTTGGGCGTTAATTAGCTGACGATGTGTCTGCTCTGTTTTCTTACAGCTGAGAGATAAATCATTTGACACGACTCTGCTTGCAGTGCCAATACCTTTATTGCCAACTGGGACTCAACGCACTGTGACGCAAATAAATTTTGTAGATAATATTCGGCTCAGTTACCATGGCAACCTAGCTGGTAAAGCCAAGTGTAAACTGTCGCTTGTATTCGAAGGGGAAGGCGTTGTTGACGCCCAGAGAGCAGAATTTGCGGAGTTTGTCTTGCATAATTACATCTGCCTCAGTGCCATGACATCTGATACTGGTATACAGCCCCATGGTAGGTCATTTGCATCGCACAGTTTAGCACAGTTTGCATGTATAGGATTCACTGTTGAACCGAGGGAACTACGCCCATATCGATCTTCGTTCATTCTATAACACGTCTCTGCTTTTTCCAGCTACCCGTCTACTGTGTGATAGCTGTATGTAAAACATATAAGTACAGAATTGGTCTGGCAAATATTTACTTGTCTCATAAATAACCACCAAGGCGCCGTGTGCAATGAATGTAATCGTGAATAATTACGACGTCGGAGATGGCGACTAGCAATAGGCAAATTTCCTATCAATGTTCAATTTTTTGGATCTTTTTACTTTGAGCATAAAACGCCGTTCTATCCATTTGTACAAATCGAATGCACTTCATTGACTAATGGACTCTTATTCACATGTTTTACCGGTAGATGTTGCTATGTCAGGCAGTCTCGGGCAAGCTTTTCTGGTTGCCAAGCAACCTTTGTCACAAAGGAACGCATTAAAAAAAATGATGAATGTGTTACTAAAATGGCCTATTTGCTCATGTTTATACTGAAAAGTAGGGACCGTTTAACCTTGAGATTCTTCTGAAGAGAATATTTCTCCTGTATATTACTGGGGTACTACTGATGCATGGATACGTACACACGTAATTATGAACACGACATTGCGCTCACGCCACCGACGAAATTTCTCTTTCGCTCATATACGCTGATGGTATTTTCGAACAGTTTTGAGTTTGCTTCATAAATATATTTCACTGGATATGCCAACATGCTTCATTTTTTTTCGTATTGTATTCAGGGTTTAGAAGCAATTGCGGCGAGCATCCTTCGAGTTGGTCTTGTATTTATTTTGCACCTATAGTTAGCACATTACTTTACATATATCATGAATGGAGATATAGAATTGTATTTCAAGATAGTTTCGTCTATTGTGTTGTAAGTTATTCTGGGACCATCTGTCTAGTCAAGCTCTGCATTTCCAATTTCATATGATATTCATATATTCTTTACACCCAATTTGAACTGTTCCTTTACATTCAATTTGACATTGTATTTTCCCTTATATGTTTTCTTTATACAATCGTAACCGATAATCTGTATTTATGCCAGAACAATTCATGGTTATGACATAATATCGTCAAATTTTGTTATACATTGTAATGAAAACGGAATGCAGAAATAAACTGAACTGCACTGAACGTAAATTCACACGCACGTGTGACACCGATAACACAATTGCTCGGATACCAGTTCTCGAGTTCATGGCAGGCCGACATAATATGACTTGCTTTAACCAAGGAATGATCAGACTCGTGTCTGGTAACTCCTTTTGCTTTAATCAAATTCTAACGGCACACCAAGGAGGTACTAGGCAAGCTTGCCTAGTACCTCCTTGGGCACACTAAGAGTGGGGTTTAAAGCGTGTAGACGAATGCTGACCAAAGTTTCTGAGGCATCTACGCTATTTGCTTTGTAAGGCAGAGGGACTCCTGGAGCGGACAAACCATTTTGCCCAGTGCTATCCGGCTTCGCTATACAGACAATTCCCAGCCGAGACTGTTGACTGTGTGAAGTTACTATAATGTATAATAGTATTGCTTTTGCCAACCCAAGGCAAACCTGACTTTTAGGGATATTTGATATTTCGAAGCGTAAAAGTAAATATGTTATACAGCGAAGAGCTACTGATCCATTGGGGTGGACCTCCTGGGACCCCGCATCGCCTTTCATCATACAATCAATGTCCCTTGGATGCACCACGCGGTTGCCTTGGCAGCATTAGAGTTCGGAGTCATTGATGCAGCAGGGTCCCGCTGGCATTGTGGTTAGGATACCGCGAACGAAACCCCTGTGGGGTGACCATCATGCCTCTAGGATGGACCCCCTATGGGACGGGTCCTATACATTTGTTTAGGGTGGCGTCACACTGTCTCGAAGTTGACATAAGATGGCAATACAATTATGAAATGTTCAATATCGTGCGAAGTCAGTCCCAATCATGGTCAACAGCTAGTCCATAACCCAAGCCAAGTACAGAAGGCCATTTTACACGATTTCACCCGAACCACACACGAATGCTTCAGTACGAAGATGTGACTCTTTGTCAAGAAGTTTACCCGAAGGATACAGATACAAATACAAGGAGATTTCGAGAACGCTCACGAAGATGCTGCTGGAGCCTGTGAAACCCCACCGACGGCTGTATGACGGCTGAAGATGCCCTTCTGAATGACCCGATGTTTCTACGATCAGAGCCGAATTTGAACATTTTCGTTCACTATGTGTCCATCTTTGCTCAACCTGTATTTCGGGATTGTGTGACGCCTGCTTCTGTATAATGGCACTTGTGCTGGCGTCACGATCGAATCACGAGCGTGACAGTCAGGACTCCGGATGAGATGCGCAGAGATGGACTCAGGTGATGGTGTACCCGCACACACTGATTGATCGCACAGCTTGAAAGCGAACACCTTTATGGCGTGTAGCCTTCGTGACTGTCATGATGGGATCTCAGAAAAATCGCTAAGAGTTCGAGGCAACTTCAAGACACCATCGTTACCCACAGAACTGCGTGCTTTCCGCCAAATCAATCGCCGGATTTCCGGCGGATAGTGTGAGTTCAGACTCGTTGGCGTCAGTCTACGGAGCAACACAGACGCCACAGCAAGAATGCACAGAAGCTACCTTTTTTTGAAATGTCAGGCTACCAACAACACACCTAGTGATTTTGACTTCGTTTGTGAGGCACTGACAAATTGATGCCTTCAACCTATAAACATATATATGGGCCTATAAGGTATCTGGGCTTGACACTAACTCGCAGTAACAGACGTTCCTACAAAAAAATTAAAATCATAGTTTGTTTAGCTACCTATTATGCTGCGACATACAACTCTTCTCAATGTGGAACAAGGTGTAGCCTACAGTTCTAAAAAGTGTTAACCACAGATCAAATTTTACACGAATCGTCTACCCCATAAGGCATTCTGCTTAGTAATGATACATCCGCTTATAGCACCCACGGTATCACTATATCATGGATATCACGCCAGAGCTCACGTTTGAGCAGATGATACCCATGATTCAATTATAGTGGTAATGTGTTCACTCATGGCACGAGGGAATTTAACCTTTTTTTCTGTAACTTCTTTTTCTCTTCTCACAGTCGACGATAGATTATCGCAGAATGATTGAAGATGAGTGACAGACAGATTTACAGTTTGATTAATAACTTGACTGTATCCCCTTGAACAAGCCTTTAAAAAAGTGAATTCAAAGCGAAAACAAAAATACAGTATGGTTAAATCAAGACTTTCACTTTGGCAGGAAGTAAAGAAGCATTAATAAGGAAAATGACGAGGATATCTGAAACGAAAATAGATGATGACTATACGAAGATGGAATGCAGACTTGTGGTGCGACATTTACGTTCAAAAAATAATGATTGTTATTTCATTCAATCGTGATGATACTTATACTTTTATTATTATCATCATTGCTATTATTATTGTTATCCGTTATTGCTTTTATCATCTGGTCTTATTCAATTAGCGCGATTTTATAATGACATTCCGTTGCATCAGAGAAAGTAGTATCAGTAGTACTAGAAGATAGTAATAGCGGGAGAGTAGGAAGTATGAAGAATTTATATGGGGATGTAGTAGTAATCCTGGTAGTAACGTACAAATATCAGCAGAAGTAGTAGAAGTGTGGTGAAATTCATTTCACTATCAAGCAGCGATAAACAGTAATAACGAAGCAGTGAAAGCGGTAGGTAGTGAGAGAATGCGTATTTCTCGCTCTCATAACAGGCGGGAGGAGCATGAACAGTTGACACACTAATGAGGATCCCTGCATGTCTCCACTAAGCACTGAGCCAGAGATAACATACTCCTGAAAAGACAAAGCTCCGTAAAGACAGCAGGACAAATGCCATTTTTAGGCCACGTCCTCACTCATGCTTTCCTCTCATATGCCCTTCTTCTTCGCACAATGTCGTCCGCGGCTTCATAATGATATTCGCGCCACTTTATAACGTGCAATATCTCAGCTTTGACATAGATAATATTACGTTTTCATAAACAGGATAGCAACCTCCTCGCACGTAATGAATTTTTGGGATGAAGAGAATTTGGCGAGATGCCACTGGGATGACAACAGCCTCGCAGAAGTATGAAGACAAAAATATACTAATAAAAATCTGAAAGTGGGAGGAAGGTGAAGAATAAAATGGTATAGATGGAAAGAAAGATGCATGGATAGAAGAAAAGGTAAATGAATAAATGGGGTGGATATAGCATAAAGAAAGAAGGAGCAATATTGTGTGTGTGTGTGTGTGTGTGTGTGTGTGTGTGTGTGTGTGTGTGTATGTGTGTGTGTGTGTGTGTGTGTGTGATATAAAATATAAACATCTGCTCTGGAGTGACAATGATGAACCAGCTACACGAGAGAAAGACACATCATCGACAAACAGATGGTGGAAGTGAGATAGATAGGTATAGAGAGATCGGTTAATGGCTGGACGAATGAAGACAAAACAAGACCGAGTGTCTAGGCCTTCTGACGTTACCTCTGACCGTGACACTATGTTGTTGCCGCCCTGCACTGAGGGCAGCTACCAAGCGCATACCTCTTCAGTGAGTCTTATAAGGAGGGAGGGGTAGGGAGGGGTTGGTCTAGTCATTGGCATGGTGCTTCAAAATGTTCTATTGCACTGCACATAACCTGGAGTGTAGTGACAAAAGCTTACTATACAGAATAGCAAAGGGACTATCAGTCTCGCAGCCTGGCCTCTGATGCGTGTATGTGCTCCGCTATCCATCTTGAGGCCCATAATACGAGGAGCAAAACGTAAGCACACATACATGCACAGAAATAAATGTGTAAGTCACCATACACTGTCATGCATGAATTCGTACATTTGGAGTACTCACAGGTCAAAATACCAAGAGTATGGAGTATATACCCGTTTCAGGTTGATTTCTTCATCCTAGAAGTAGTGAAAGATGGATGGAAGAACACTCTTCTCCTCTCAGTCACTAAGGAAAATATATACAATAATGATTATATCCCTATACTACTTGTGCATTCTATATCTATATCTATATACTATAGTAATATATGATATAATCATATTATTTGTATCATATATCTATAATTACATACATAATATACTACATATATCTATGCATGTGCGTATGTGTGTGTGTATGTGTGTGTGTGTGTGTGTGTGTGTGTGTGTGTGTGTGTGTGTGAGCTCCATATCGTCGAAAGTTGCATGAAATAGTGTATACGGATTACAACAGAGTAAGTTTGTGCACGAAACAAATTCGACGAAATTAGTCATTGCAGTTTATGTCATGTGCATGTTTTGCCTGCCCGGCTGTCAAATTCAATCTATAACCATTCGATACAGTACATCCCACCTTATCATCATCGTCTCAGATTAAATTCCTTTGTCAGTATCCTAATAAATGAGAGAACCTGACATTATGGGCAAATAAATAGACTGAAGAACTGAATGAAACAACAACGACCGCATCACACTGTATCAAACCTCGACAAGCATCTATTCCGTTTTTGTATTACTGTTCCTATTGAAAACCAAACACGAAAGACATGATTTGGTTGTTTTCTTTTACACGATTCATAAAACGTTGCGATGGACAATACCTGTTTTACACACAAAAAAAGTGCAGCAGTAAACTTATTCCTGAAAATGAAGAGCTCTTGCTATTCAGAGATGGGTTTTCTTTTATAAGGCATAGAGAAATTGATTTTTAACATAATATTTTTATTCTATAAGTGCTGTTTATGTCCTGATGAAATACACGCAACTGACAAAACAACCTTCTACATCTGCTTCTACAAATTGCGTTGATTTGTTTTGGCCTTCTTAAATGTCACGAGGGGGATATCACGAGTCTGGTGTAAGTTTGACTTTTTCAAACATTTGGCTCGAAGAACTGCCTATACACCTCCGGACTTCGACATAGATACTGTAGTAGAGACCTTGTAAACAAAAACAAAATATATACGTTTCATTTTGGTGAAATGCCCAGCGGGTAAAATGCCCTGCGGGTGAATTTCGCTGGGGGTCACTGCCCCGTAAGGACGACCCTATACGAAGTACAAAGGTATGGTGTAGCTCTCAAAAATGTAGACGGAATGAATCAACATAATCGACGAACATATAGCAGACTGTCATTAACTTTGGCAGCGGGGGTTGGGTGTGTTAAACTACGTCACATGTTATTGATGAGCGGAAAAGAGCCAATGCGTAGTTTGGAAATAAATGCCAAACGAGAAAGAAGCATGACAAAGTCATTCAGGTTATGCCTCTGTTTATATGTCTAGATGCATCAAGCGTGGATTCGTATTTCAAGTGACGATCAATGTAAGCAGTTAATATTCGTAGACAACCTGTCGATTACAATATTTGTGCTTTGAAAGAATGTCCGAATTAGTGAGATTTTGGAAATTTATGTGTCATTACGTTGATATACCACGGATGTACACGTACAAATGTATGTACCTTATCGAGATTTGCATGCGCAGCACAATTATGTCCAATCACACTCAACATAGACCCTGAGAACTGAGAAAGGTACTTCTACACTAGAGACACGGAAGTTAAAAGATATAGATGTTGGTTGTTGGTGCGCATGTGGGTACAGTAAGTTGAGTGGGAGGGACGCATCGGAGAATGGTGACAGCGCGCGATGTTTTTTAACACATTGTATGAAAGCTCTCGTCCTTCCTGTACCAGTTAACACAGGTATTGGGTCAAGAATCAAGTGTGCCCAATTATTGATCGTTTCCTGTTTTTCCCGTTCGAAAGTGAAGAAGGAAAGCGACAGACGTTTTTTTTTTCCCCTTTTCTGAACATTGTGACTTCCCCTCACGACCGCCATTGCAGGCGTCATTCTAGATCGGGATGCAGCGGGTAAGCATTGGATGACATTTGTTGTTGATGTTGTTGTTTTCGCCAGCGAGCTGAAAATGGGTTGGTGATCAATAAATTGCTACACAGGCAAAATTATGAGAAAGAGGACTATCTACCGTCATCTGTGTCGCAAATTAGAGTGAGATATGTATTTTGTTGTACAGAACTGACGGTCATATCATCATTGTTGCGCCATTATGACAAGTAACAATACTAATGTAAATTATTTCATCTACTGTCATCAATTCTATGGGGGTAAAAATGAATTTTTGAAAAGTTGCAGTAGTCGTTGTTTAGCTTCTACGTACCAGTGACGAGGTCAGTTTTCCTCGTGGATTTGTTCCTTGGTGCATTATCTAATCTACGCATGTCACTCATTAGCCGCGGGCCATCTTGGTTATTAGGTGCCTCGGTGATCGTGCCTGCTCCTCAAGAATGCGTTCAATTATATGTTAAGTTAGCATGACGACAGTGATCTATGCGCTAGTCAGGGAGAGGCGACTGGAATGACTTCACTCTCAAAATCTGCGTTTGTTTTCAGGAAATCCAGAAAATTCATTCAACCTTTTTTTCTGTCCTTATGGGATTATACCACTGGTATTAGGCACTGACTATATATCGGCACAGGAAAGGGATTTGTGCAATTTCTGGAATGCATTCATTAAATCCCTAATACCGAGAGAGCAGTGGGTTTGTTTTTGTTTTTGTTCTGTTTTTCTAAATCTGTTCCTTTCACTCGTTTTGATTAATGAGGCAATACCTGCAACGTTGCCAAGTCTCATTCACATCAAGCATCCTTAAATAAGCCCGCTAATGACATGGTTTTTGAGAAGTATAGTTTGAGCATGATACTGGACGCATCCATGATGAGCAAAATGTCTTGCTTATAATATTCTCTGTTTCAGACATCGTATACACATCCGAAGGTATACATTCATTCAGTAGGTGCAATGTGTGTGTTCTACATTTGACATCGAATGATGGCTTATAACGTTTGTCAACACAATACTAATGTCGACTAAAACGTTGTCTGAACACAATAAGTTAAGGATTAGTTTTAAAGTAAATGAAACTCAAAGAAGGGGTTCGAAAATATGGGCTCATGGTCTGATGGCAGAATGAAGGGACATCTCATCTTGCAATTAATGCTCTCAGATGTACGTTAATACCACGGCAACGATGGTTTTAAAGCCATAAGTAAGTGATGAATTGCATCCTGTATTATCACGCAAGCTAATGCTCTCAATGAAAATGACAACAAATTGTGAGAACTGTGTTCATACCCCCTGTCAAAACTGCGGATAGTGCTTTGGAATAATAACAAAAGTCAATCTGAGTTAAACGTTAATAGAAAATCAGAGGACTTACAAACATAATATTTGCGATTGCTTTGGTATGATGGAGTGAATATGAAGCAAGCAATTTTAGCCAAGTCTCATGACCAGGAAGAAACCCCAAACATATAGTGATCCAATCGAATTGTACCGCACTGAACGTTCCAATAGCGATAATACAAACTGACTCCCCATTCCTGACATAATTATGATATAATTATAGGGCCTATTCATCACAGATCGCTAACGAAACCGATCGTAGACGAATATAGACAACCCATTGAACCATCACAACATTCGGTGAAATAGTTCTTGTCTCCTTGATGTGTGGTATAACTGTATAAGAAAGGCAACCAGCCGGAGCATCAACATGACATAATTGGTGCCATTAAATCACTTTAGGTCGGTTTTCTAAGGTATTCACATTCATTGATCTCCACTACCCGCCTGCACATATTGTAGGCCTATAGATTGCAATGATATGGAACTAGTTTGCATGCAGTAGCTGTTGCCATGGGAAAGCCTGGGACACACATGGTGCATAGTTCCCTATAGAAGGAACACATTGTCCCACAGTGTGTTCACAATGTGTTTATTTATAGTGTGTTCACATAGTAAAGCTTTGTTTCACACTGTGAATTGATGAATCACATTGTATTCACACTTTAAAACACTCGAATTTAACAGTGTGAAGAGATTTCACACTGCGTTCACACTGTGTTCACACCTTGTTCACACTGTGACTCTCACACTGTTGGACACTTCGTTCTTTCCAGCAGGGTTGTCTGAACAACCTCACGGGTATACATAAAAAACATCATGTTTGCAACTCAGTTTCTCATTTCCCGGTTTAAATCCTGTCTCATTCTTAACAAAACGATGCTGACCATTTTCGGCAACCTCGAAGGTCCCTGTCAAGTCCCAAATCTTGAGAATTTATTAACAACAAACGCCTTCGAAAGAGGCCGTCAAAGTAAACGTGAAAAGGCCGCCCCAACTCGTATAAATAGATAAAAATACCATGACATACGGAAGTGTCGGAAGATCAAAGAAGAAGAAGAAGACCAAGAAAATAAGAAGAAGAAGAAGAAGAAGAAGAAGAAGAAGGAGAAAGAGAAAAACAAAAATGAGGCAAACATGTGTACGCCACTAACGCATGCTCTCGTCACTTCTGATACACTCACCCAGCCGAGGGGAGGGTCAGGAAGGGTACACATCGGATGATGTGGAAGGTGAGATGCTATCTTCCTCGCAATAACCTTTTAATAATATAGGGGAGCTTTGAGGCTGCAATCCCCATGGATAAACTTACACCCGAATATTGGAAACGTTTCTTGCGAAAATATCTACGGACATATTTTGTATCTGGTGTGACATTAGTTGCCCGTGACACGGGTTTAAGCAAAATATTCCAACGTGTGTGGTGTACAAGGCGGAACCGTTCTATACGTTAACGTGTACACACTGACTCAGAATAAACGTGGTTTAGCAACGCTCCTTGTTAAGCTGAAACCTCTGTATAACACTCCTTTTTTCTTTTGATCCACGTTCCTTTTCCTCAGACATGATATGACCAAAAAATAATTTCATTTCATTATGTTTTTTCGAATTTAAACTTTATCCAGGAAGAGCGTGTAATTCGCACTTAGTTTTGTTCATCTCATATCACACGAGACACTTATAGATTAATTGTAACCACTGTAGCATGTTCGTAAGGATTTTGAGATAACGTGTATATCTTTATGCAATATTTCGACGGGTAATATACTAGATACCAATTTCAAACAAAAGAGCTTGCGACCGTCTTAGGATATATACGATTTTCGCAAAAAAAATGTACAGTGTATAGATAAAATAGTGAATCTTTGTCAAATCAAATGACACCACTACAGACCACATAAACACAGCATGGAATATCAAATGAATCATTTTCATACAGTCATGAAGAACGTATGTACATGCACACATTATTGTAATACAACATACACACAACATATTCCTTTCAGGCAATTAATCCTGGTTTGTAAACTCAGATAGAGTCGTATAGAAGGACGACGTGGGTAACTCAAAGCTACCCTAACGATGATATAATTACTTGTAGTGTTTCCGACTGCGTAATTTCGGAGAGAAGAAAATCATTTATAAAATTATTTGACTGTTTATCAAGACAAACACCCCCTGTTGTTTTGCTACTCTTATATATATACATACAAAGTACTTGGAGTAATTATCTTATTAGCATTGTCCCGGTTGTGTGCGTGTGTGTGTGTGTGTGTGTGTGTGGTCCTAGATAGGCTTAGATATCTCCAATACGATATTCTTGCGAATCTGTATACAGCGCCTCTTTCATTATCATGGAATTGATAATAGTGTATTAATGATAAATGATAATCATGACCTTCATCGCCATTATATCGCATTCATAACAATACTGACAATATCAATCATGATAGCAAAAGTAATGGTGTAACCTACAACATCGCCCTCTTCTCACTTTTATTGAGAGTATTGGAGTATTGAGAGATCGTCTGATAACGTAGAGCGTGGTGAAGTGAATACACAAATGATTATGTCTAACAAGCTTTTTCCGAAGAGGTTGCATAACTGGAGTGATATGAATGCATCTCTATCCGTGTTAGGTTACACCATAACCTATATACTCGTGCTTAAAAAGCGTATGATTGAGAAAGGGAAATAATTTTTGCGGGCTTATTTCCACGGTTTCTTTCTAAAGCACTCCAGCAATTATTGTCTACCAGCAGTACTTCGGCTATACGCGATTAGTGTCACAGAGATGTGCACGCTTTACACGCCCCAATTCCTTTCATTCCTTTGGGAAGGTCAATCTAGATGGAGAAAATTAAAGAAATACTCACACGTACTCCTTGTGAAATTCTTCAGCTGTTGGCCAGAAGAAGATTTTTTCATCCCTTTGAAGTATCGTCTGCCATCGACTAAAGCGAGAGCGCGCTGTCGCCTCACCAAGAAAACAAACTTCTGCTTACGGCAAAAATCTACAGCTAAGTAGACAGTAGCAGACCGTTCATCAAATTTGTACTTTCAATTTGACCATGATCCCGTGTACGAGTTGTTCCATTGACAGGCTAATTCCAGCAGTAGAAGCCGAGATGGATCTTCACCCTCCACTCGTTTGCCCTTCGCTCACTCTTCGTATGTGTCACTGAGGATCTCTTTCCCAAATTGATGACCGCCTCATTTGAAGCAAGGCGCGGGATCCCCTTTTCTGGTACACCAGGTTCTTTTTCATCCTTCCTTTCACGACCCGTAGCGATTGACTAGTGTGTCTACACACCACGCGTGCGCCATCGTCGGATGCTGGATAGAGAGCTCTGCGCGCGCGGTTGAGCTTTCGGTCGTCTGCCACTTTCTATCCCTCTCTCTCTCATCTAGCTTTTCCTCTCTCCTCTAACGATGGTGCGATGTATGTGATGAGTAAGTGAAGCACGCCGCAGGCATGAGTAAGCAAGCAAACACGGTCAGCAAAGGATTTCCTTAAAGGTGGAGTCAGCCATTGTATACGAAGGCCAAGGTGTACTGTGCAATGTATATAATATATAAATATATATGTATATGTATAATATATATATATATATATATATATATATATATATATATATATAATTATAATGTATGCATCCATATATATTTATCAGATATATATATGTATATGTATATAAAACATACATAAAATTGAAAAAAAAAAACATTTACAAAACAGACTGAAAAAATGAATAAAAAATACACCATGATACGAGTAATCGCGTAAAAATTGGCAGGTATGATAAAGTTATGATAAACCTGTGTTATATGATAAAAATGTGTTTGTTGTTTTTGTGTGCGTATGTATGTTTGTATGTATGTTTTAAATCATATACACGTAATCATGATATTTATATATCATGCACATATATATATATATATATATATATTACACCTTAGCATAATTTGGTTAAAGGTGGTGAGTCTCCAATTATACTCACTGGCTTGAAATCTGAATCATGAGAAAGAAAGTTTCAAACAACACATAAAATCTGAATCATGTATTGACTTCACAGTGAATATTTTGGGCCACTCGGCTATAATGATAATACCGTAAGAAAATTTAGCTTCTCTTTTCTCCACAGCTTGTGTATATGAGAAGAATTTGCAAGAGAGAAAAGGAGAAAGGGGAGTGAGGGGGAAAAACATACACACACCTTCACGTTCTGACGTGTATGACATGACGTGTATGCTTACATCATTTACAGTAACAGAAATGCATTTTTCTCACTTGCATAGTTTTGACAGCGAAACCAAGCAGGAAAACGATATTAACATTTCAGTTGATATCTATTCAATATATTCAGATGGTTTCGGTATTGTCTGTGCTCTTTTCATGTCGGTCATTGCATTTTCTTTCTTTCTTTTTTTTCACTTCTTTCATGTCATATTGCACATTATTTTCAATCAAGGCGCGAGAATCGAGAACTAATTGCCTTGTGCCGTAATGACGGTAAAGAGCACCACCAACGGTCATTGACAGAACAAAAATACTGCAGGTGGGTAATGCTTGCCGTCAATGCTGCGTGGACCAGCCTATCCTCGATAGTTTTCCATAGACCTCCAGAGACTTGCCGAGACAAATAATATCTAGGGTTTGTAGCTTGCTACTGCGCTACTCTATCAGATTTTATCGATTTTGGTTATCGATCACTGCCAACATCTATTGAGAATGCTCCCAGATTTGCAGCCGCACAGCTTCAACCTTCCCACGACTGTTTTAGCACGCGGTGATTTTGGACGGCGTTGTGTTGGACAATGTTAATGGCATTCGATTGTTGATGGCACATAAATGCCGCATGTGCACCAAATAGTTCTTCTTCGTCATTCGAATATCTGGCCGTTTATCGTTGAGCCCGGGTTAATTACGTGCCTATGCCAATAGTTGAAATCAATAAAACATATAAAGAAAAAAAATGATTCCTGTTTGTTAATAATATTCATGCATCAATTCAAGGCCTTCAGGACGCAGCAGCGCTGGTGTGAAGTTTAGACTAAGAATTAACAATAGTCTTACTGGTATTATTATTATATAGCATTATAAACTAAATGAAAAAAAAACTATATCTTAACTATTCATTGTTGTGACTTCGTCGACGATGCTTGTTTGTTTGTTTGGTAAATAAATAAATCTCATTTCATTTCATAAATAAATAAATCTCATTTCATTTCATTTCATTTTAATCGCCGTAGCATCTGCTCTGATTAGATTGTCACTCAAAATTTGAAAAGCAGATCAGGGTATATTCATTTTCATGCCTTTATTGTGACGTGTTTATACCTGTCTTTTACATATGATGCATATGCGACTTTGTCCTTTTCCATACATGAACACACACACACACACACACACACACACACACACATATATATATATATATATATATATATATATATATATATGTATATATATATATATATATATATCCACAAAAGAGGTATACAGTAAGAGGAATAATAAATTCAAAGCTACTCACCGTTTTCTCTTTCCTCATATGCCATAAATCATTATATGAATGTTATCTTAAACCACGTCTTTTGGTAATCATATAGGTTGTTTAGCAGTAATTAACAGATGATGTCACTGACAGAATCTTGGTTTGGAAGATTTTATGTGGGCGAGCCACGTAATCTGAACAAAAAAAAAGTAGTACAAAAAACTTTTATAAAAACTGTTAAACTATGGCGCGTATATTAGATATTTCCTTCGGCGACGTAAGTGATGATAAGGGTGTCATAAATCAACATATACGTAAACATCTGTATTTGAATTGCATCTTGGGTCTTTTAAGTCTTGTTTGAAGCTATATACTGTATAACACTGTCAGTAACTATAGGTCAACATGAAGAATGCCACTTTGATAATCACGAGTGATCTGCTGAGCAAAGGTTTGCACTGATGGGTTACGATATGGCTGAGTGATCATCTTTCTCGTCTTGAAACACACATCATGGAATAAAAACATCAGAATCGATAGCCCTGATAGCCTCCAGACATTGAGCCAAACCTGATCCATCTAAATATACGATCGAAAAAAGGGACTTATTCTATATACACATTGGATTTCAAAGACAGAGTCTCGATGAGAAAACACGGTCAGCAAGGTAATTGATTTTCCAAATGAGCTGTCGGAAAACCATCTACATCGTTCACACACATACACACAAACGCACACACACAGACACATAGACACACACTACACATGTAAAATAACAAAATAAAACGGTTTTCTTCAAGAAAATTAAGTTTCTTTTGTCAGAGTTGACGTCGATTAATGTCATTAAGCTATCATTGTTTGGTGATCGTAATTTCTAAAGGGGCTTTTTGCGAAATCTTCTCACTAATAGCAAATCTTTTGTGTTTTAGCCTAAGGCGTATTGAATTGAACTGAACATATTGAATTGAGTTTATTTTTCATATTTCAGAATTATGTGCATATCAAAATAGGGTCAACCTCATCACAATACAAATCGAAACGCAGAAACTGATGACAAAAGTAGATGCGAAGATGCAAAGGTTATACATGTACTTGAATGGCGGAATCAAAGCTTACGTCCATGGCAATATACGACAACCAAAAGCAATGCTTGTCCTAGTTCGTTTCTACAGTTGAGTGCGTCCTTAAATTAAAGAATACACAACGAAATTCTTTATAAGTGAAGTATCCAAAGGATAAAAAAGTACAAATTCTGCTTACATTAAACAACACCCAAAAAGAAAAAGAAAGAGATAAAATGCGGTTGAAAAGTACCGCGTTTACTTAATTTTAATAAGTAACTCTTGAATTCGCGGTTTGAGAAAAGAGAATATAGACATATAAAACTGAATCTCAATTTGCCTGAACGCTAAAGGATGAAAAGACGGTGTTATGCACATGCAGCAGATAAAAATGGATTCCTTGTCGTATACCTTATAAAAACACAAGATTTTATCTTATACCTTTAGAAATGGGGAGGTAAGAGTTCACAGTGACAACATCAGGGAAGTCATTCTAGATTTTAGAATTCTCATGCTTGATTGTTTTCTGGGCAATAAAAATGTACTTGTTAGTGGTAAATGAAAAGAATGACATTTTCACGATGGATAAGCATGCTATTCGTTGTTTCTTCTCAACATGGTAAAAATGCCTGAGCAGAGCATAATGTAGTTAATTTATGCATAAACACACAACGTTATATAATATATATATATATACATATACTGTATATATATAATACATATAATATATTATATTAATATATATAATATATTATATATATATATTATATATATATATATATATATATATTTCTGAAAAAGCGATCTGACAAAAGGAAAGCTGGAAAAACGGCAGCCTACCAGGAAAATCTCTACAGAAAAGACTTCTGGAACTTCTCAAAACAAGTATGTAACGGAGACTTTAATAAAGCTACCCCCAGTATTTCCTTCTCGAAAGAAACGGCAGATGAGTATTATCCACAAAGATACTCCCGAGCTGAGCACATTGATTTTAATCAGCTCCAATGGTTCCCATACATAAACGTAGATGAAAGAAATTATGAATTTGATTTAACCCCGGTTACACCTAAACAAGTGAAATTAGTATTACAAGCCAAGAAGGCTTCTTCCTCTTCCGGGCCAGATGGCCTTATGTACGGCTTGCTTAGAAACACTCCTTGTGTTCACCATTTTTTGGCCACTCTATTTTCTCAACTACTTCTTGAAACAAATGACCCCCCTGAGAGCTGGTCCTGTTGCCAAGTAACGCTGATACATAAGGCCGGGGATACAAATGTACCGGAAAATTTCAGAATGATTTCGTTAACTTCTTGTGTAAGTAAAATTTTCCACCAAATACTCGCAAACCGTCTAGCATGTTATCTGACTACAAATTGTTTCATTGACCCGAATGTGCAGAAGGCTTTCATCAATGGAGTTAATGGTTGTGTCGAGCATAATCAAGTCTTACATGAAATAATTGCGCACAGTAAAGCCAAGAAACGCACAGTGCATCTAACGTTTTTCGATCTGGCGGATGCTTTTGGGAGTGTTAGCCACGAGTTGATATCCCATTCCTTGCATCGTTTTCATGTACCAACCAATCTATCGGTGTACATCGACAATCTGTACGGGAGATTGCAAGGTAGTGTAAAAGGTAACAAATGGCTGTCTCAGCCTTTCACGTTTAAAAAAGGCGTGTTTCAGGGAGACCCCCTCTCACCTATGGTTTTTCTGTTATGTTTCAACCCCCTTATCGAATATCTCGGACAGATGAAGGATAGACTGGGGTATGATTTGAATGGCACCAGAATCATAACAACTCCGTACGCAGACGATTTCAATTTGATCACGAACAACAAAGTACAACATCAAAAAATAATTGACCAATTGCACTCATACACAGCGTCAATGGGACTCAAACTAAAACCTTCCAAATGCTGCAGTCTTTCTATCTGCGGTGGTGTCCCTAAAGAGATTGACTATTCAATCGGCTCTGAACGTATCCGTTCAATCAAAGAAAAGTCTCATAAATTTCTGGGTTCGCATATTTGTTTTAGTGGCAAACCAGCCGAAGTATGCGAGTTCGTTCACAATGAAATAATGGTCAAGATGCAAAGAATTGAAGAAACATGTGTCCGTCCGGAGTTCAAGGTTGCCATCTATTCACGTTACCTGCTAAATTCTATCCGTTTTTTGCTTACAGTTCATACACTGCAAAAGACCCACCTAGATAAACTCGATGTAATGACCGACAAATATCTGAAAAAATGGTTAGGTGTTCCCGCTCGTGGTGCTAACATAGCCATTGTTCACTTACCCCATGGTCTCAACATCCCCAGCCTATCTGACATCTACCGCCAGTCTCAATCTTTAGCTTTCACCAGATCGAGAGTCAAAGCTGATAGTGTCGTTAACCAAGCGATTGACTCCGCCATTGAAAGAGAGTCAAATTGGGCACGTAAACAGTCCACTGTTGTGAATTGTAACGTAACTCATGGTAAAGTGGAAAATTTAGTTAATGTGCAGACAAGCTCATGGAACGCAGTAAAGAAAATGGTTAAGCAGGTAATAGAGGAGGATACAGTGAAATACTGGACTGATTGAGTAGCGCCACTCTTAGTGCAGGGGAAATTCACATCATTACTGTTACTGGAAAATGAGAATCTAACATGGAAATCGATCATGTATAACCTCCCCAAAAGAGTTCTCAGTTTCATTATCAATGCGTGTATAGATTCTCTGCCCTCCTACACAAACTTGCACACCTGGGGTAAACGCCTCAGTGATAAATGTGTCTTCTGCCCGGGCACCACTGGCACTTTGCATCATATACTTTCAAACTGCCCAGTTTTTCTAGATAGATACGAGTGGCGTCATAACAACCTGCTGAGGTATATGTATAAAACATTTCTTGAAAATCTGTCCAACGGGACGATTTACACTGACTTAGAGGGGCACTCAATCAGCTTCAATCGCCGGGGGCACCATACCTCCCCATATTCTCACTACAAGTTTGCGCCCAGATTTAGTTATCCTTAAGGAAGAACAAGATATCACGATTGTTGAACTAACTGTTCCCTTTGAAATGAACCTCAAGGATGCACATCAAAGAAAAGTAGAAAAGTATAATTCAATTGTGCGGGACATCCAGGATAAGGGCTACTCAGTGTCATTCCACGCGATAGAAGTCGGGGCAAGGGGCCTAATAGACCGGGGGAACAAAAGCCGTTTAAAGCGAATTCTGAGAACAACAGGTTCAAAGATTCGTCCAAACGAATTTTTCCAGACGCTCTCTAAACTCGCCATACTCTCCTCTTTTTCAATATTTTATGCCAGGAAAGAGAGAGCTTGGGGGGAGGTACGGCACCTAGATCCATGACTTAATAGTTATGCAATATTCACACCCACTATGAAGCCGACGCGGAAGTACAGGAATATGTTTGCCGGTCTGTAAGACACATGTTTGTAATCATGTGTTATGTATGTGATATAATTGTAGAATACTGTTTGAGGTATGTTATAATTATTGATATAGATATTTATTGTTTGTATAATATACAGGCGTAGATATTTACGGTTTATATGTGGTATTGGCTGTAGATTCTTTTTTTCCCGGGGGGGGGGGGGGGGAGGAGGAGGGTAGCCGCAGGTATGAGATGGGGATAGCGGGTGAAAGTTTATTCTGCCGCTGCGGCTGGTTTGGATTTCGCATTTTTTTATGTTTTGCTTTTTGTTGGGAAAGGAAAGGAATTTGAGGTTAAATGATATGTTTGGAAAGTAGAGATGAGATTAGTATTGATGCACTGTAATATTATGGGTGAATGGGTAATTGAAAAAAAATGTAGAAATGTTTGTTTATAGTTTTTGGTTTTAGGTTGAAAAAGATTGATAGTTGTAAATAAGATGGGTTCTGATAATTATATAATATGTGGTAGGGGTATGGGGCACAGAGCCAAATAAAGATTAACGTTGGTGAAGATTTGATGAGAGGATGATGACAATAAGGTTTATGTAGGTTTTTTTGTATATATATATATGTGTGTGTGTATATGTATGTATATGCATATATATAGGCCTATATGTGTATTTGTATAATTTATTATATCATATTTTAATGCGGATTATTGTATCAATACTGCGGATGATAACTACATCACTGCTGTTATTGTAACACAGAAATAGTATTATGTATTGATTGTTTTTATTGATTGATCACCGGTAATATCTGATATTCTATGTGTGATATGGGTTGCAATAATGTAAACTCTAATATTGTTGTTTTGTATCCCCATGTACGTGTCTAAACCTGCCATTCGTTTTGAATGAAACGGTGGACCTGGTTCTTTTGTATATTTGTTATTCTCACACTTACTTGAACTTGAATAAAGTCATGATTAAACAAATATATATAATATATACATATATATAATATATATATAATATAAAATATATATGATATATGATATATGTATATATAAACAACAAGATTCTATGAGAAAAATCTGTGATAACTCATCTTCTAGATTAAGGCAATTTTCTATGAAATGTCGTTTGTTGATTTACATAATTGTTTCACGTCGTATCTCTAAGACGAATATTGACGAAGACGACAAAAATATCGCAAAATATTACATACACGTCATTTTCGGTATCAAAATGCATAAGCATCGCTGATCAAAACTAATTTTCCACAAGAAATTCTTTGTGACATCCTCCTTCAGTCCATTTTTATAACTTTGTTGCAAGTCTATGATTAACACGCTTAATTTGCATCCCATGTTCGTGCATTCAAATGTTAAGACGTCAATGGGTTTCAGGAAGTCCAGTGTGCAGATTGAATAACAAGATGCAGTTTCCATGAATTCCCGCTATCCTGCGCCTGTTACAGCTTGTCATTGTATTCAGCGACAGACAATACACTTACTATAATATCCTGGACTTGTGTACACTCCTCATTGACTTGCACACAGTGTCATTCTTTATCAAATTTCGTCATTTAGAATGAATAAAAATGGGAAATTGCAAGAGGCGTATCAAATTAGTCCAGTTTTGTACTGCTTTGGTGATCTTTACTGAGCTATTTAGTCGAGACGTTTTCATACCCAAGATGTCCCTCTCGACCCACGTGTAAAAATGGGCAATTGCAGGGTTGATGATATCGGTAAGGCCCTTCGGATGAACACTTTTCGCAGCGAAGTAGAGACTAACCTTTTATAGAATAAGTGTATACTGTCACAATGAATAAAACCGTATTATCAACATTATCTGTCAAAGCACACGTGCAATTCATAATGATGCAATATTGACATCATTTCACAGATTTCTCACTTGCTTTGCACATTTAAACTGACATGTGAGGAGCCAGTATCATCCCTCATCTTATCATGGTAGAATTGTGTTTTGAAAACTGGATATTTCTTGATTTGGCAACAATCTGTAAAATGGCGAAAGGATGAAAATCTTCCCTTCCCCTATTCTTTTCTCTTCTCTTTTTTTGTGTGTATACACATGCATCGATTAAGTACTTATAGTTCAAAAGACGAGTCTAGGGCAATTACCCCCTGGGCAGTTACCCCAGACCCTTCCCATGACCCTATAACCCTAATCCTGAACCTAATCCTAACCCTAGCCCAAACTCTTACCAAAAAATATAACCATCACCTTCATCTTTACTATAAACGTATCACTAAGCAGTATCTAGCCGGGGGGGGGGGGGGGGGGTAATTACCCTCGGGGGTTAATTGCCCTGATATGCAAGAGGCGAATAGATAGATAGCCATTATGATAGTTAGGCCAACCTATGCATTTTCCCCAAGATGGTGCAACAACACACCCCTCCCCACTGGAGAATGGAAGAGTCCGAAAATCTCGAAAGAAGAGGGTCAGCGAGAGGGCGTAATCGCGACCTGTGTCATTCCACCCGCTGACACCACCATCACTGATCACTGAGCGACTGATCTCTGTTGTCTTATGTTATTCCAGGTGATTTTCCTTATTTTCATCTTCAGTCATCCAATATTAATCTATCTTTGGAGATAGATAACAAGATAATGAAAAGATGATAAACTAAGCATGTTCTCTGTCATGTCTGTAGCTATTTTCAGTGACATATGCTATATAGGCTGAAAAGCTCGCATTATCGGCGAAACTATAACACACAAAAGTTCGTTGGAATATACATTGTAGATCGTAGCTAAATGGAATTAAGCTTTTATGTGTTAATATCGAAATTATAGATGAAGCCATTGGTTAATTGTTCTGGTGGAAAATCGTATTTTCTCCGAACTCACATCTTTGTACATGTTAAAATCTTTAAAAAAAATTCTCGTTGTATTACTTTTTACGACAGTAAATAAGCCTTTCATTTCTGTAAAATTGCAACATGTTTATGGTAAATTTAATTCTTAGTCAAAGATGATGAATTCAAGATACTAGTAGTACTGTATATGCGTCACTGAATGTTTTTTTTTTATACTTATAAGTAGATATGATCAACTAAACAAGATATAAAAAAGTACAGTTCTAAGAGGACTACTAAGCTTATAGACTGTATGCGTAAAACCGGTTTGAAATAGAGTTACTGAGTATTCAGAAACAAAGTGGTCCTAATAAAAGGTGGGACCCACCCACCTCAACAAAAACTACACCATCCCTTTATACATTAATTTTGATTGAACCGAGATCATCTTAGACAACTTGTCTCAATCGAGTTTCATGTGAAGGATGCATGCCAGTATGCCCTGTAGAAGGTTGTTAGTACTTGATGTATGGGATAACAGTCATTTAATCCGCGTGATATGTTTAAGCTCTGAGGTCAGAAGATTATTATACTGTACGACCGGACGTATGATTTGAAGACTTGATTACACTTTAATAAATGCACACATAATTTCAACGGTACTTTATCTCTTCTTATATTTCATTTCGGGTGATCAAACTGCCTCATCTAGACCAATAAGCTAGATCACGTGTAACACACTGTGACATGCTCTAACCACAGAAACATGAAATAAAAAAAGAAATCAGGCATGGGGGTGGGGGAGTACACAGCTAACTTAATTCTTGTTCATAGAAAGTAAATTAAAAATACATATGTGTGCTTCTCTCTCTCTCTCTCTCTCTCTCTCTCTCTCTATCTATCTCTTAGATAGCATATGTTTTGTCTTGTTCTTATTCGTAAACGTGTCTATACTTCTACATCCTATAAGGATGCTTAGGTAGTCTGTCTAGCTCCTACTCCGAGTGAACATCAAAGCCATCTGCAAATTGTTATTACAATGTAAGAATGAGCAGCAAATCTATATTGGACAGGTATTGGAAACAAGTTTTCGTATTACCAATCAAATCTGACAGGACCAATGCCCTAGCGCTGTAAGTCGAAATAGCGCCCGCTTGTATTGTTGGCAGCTGTGTCTGTCGCGTTCCGCGATATCTGTTCACGGTAAGGAAGGGTCGAACGCCGAATCTTACTTTTATATTCCCTGTACGATATTAGATTCGATAAACATTAGTAATTGTTCTTTTCCGTTGATTTTGCTTGATTCAAGCTAAGCGTGCCAAAGGATTTTCCATTCTGAACGCATGTAGACAAAAAAAAAAAAAAAAAAAAAAAAAACACAACAGTGGCGGATCCAGAGGGGGGCGCAACCGGCGCACGCCCCCCTTTATTTTTCGTTAAAAACAAGAGAAATAAAAAGAAAAAAAATGAAATGTAACCCGGAAGTGGCACTAAAAATATTAGCTACGCCCCCCCCTTACAGAATTCCTGGATCCGCCCCTGCACCAAAATTTGCAAGACAAATGGCATCATCTTTCATAAAAAAGTTGTAATGCCATTACACACACTCACGAAACATGAAAATATCAGAATATACGAAAACTGCTTACATGAACTTGTCTAAACATTATTGGCCTTTATCAACAATTTTATTGAAGAATTTTACTCTTTATTCGAGTATATTTCACGATAACAATTGCACTCTAATCTGGTTTATGTTCATTCCCCAAAGTATTTTTCCTATTATTTATTGACTAATCAAATGACAGACCTTATCCTATTTGGGTTGACAAATGTTTGTTTGCAGTTTTAGACTGTCAGATTTTCGGCATTCGATCACGAAAGTTATGTGATGAAATCGTTTGTACACATCCCAACGTCGATTTCCTTGCCCCTTCGGACCCAATCATATCCGTCGTCACATACACTGTCACATTCGCAATCCAATTTAAGAATACATGTACTACCTCAAAGAATTACTAAATTAGACATGTATATCCTTGAAAAAAAATGTAGGTCGAAAGACCATGTTTGCATCTATTTATTTGTTTGTTTGTTTACACAAAATTGTTCTCCGGAGGCGCCCGGCAGTTTTACATTGATTTATACATTATGAAACTACAATGTACGTGGAAAATGCGTAGGCCTTCATGAGTTACTCAATTGAAGTTATGTATGTATGTACAAATGGAGAGCGAATTAAATAATATTATATTAAACATGTATCACGCACATACAAAGTCAGACGGAAAATGAAATATCATACTTGAAGCAAGAAGAAACCCAGATGTCTGCGTACACCCAACAAAGGCAGAAAAAATATATTGTATCTAAAAAGAAGGCAAGAAACCCATCTGCAGTCATTGGGTGCACACAAACGTGCGTGTTTCCTTCCGCTCAATATTCAAATAAAATTCTAAAGCAATGGACAAATTGTAATAATACAGGGAGTTCATTGTATACGATAGCGGCAAGATAAAAATCATTTTCTTTCATATTTCTTCATTGTTGAATACGCTTTTCATGCAAATATTATATTCAAGCACAATGTCATACAATCATACAGGTTGATAAAGATTGAAATTGTGCGATATAAGATCAAATGCCGTAAATCAAGGAAGATCCCCCGATTACTTGCCCGTGATCTACATTATCAAATAGATAACAGTTTGTAATTTCTGACAAAAGTGTAATGGTGGAGTGAAATGGTCTAAATCCAAATCTAAATCAATTTGCAAGCGGCTTATTTGAAAAGAAATGAATAGAACTGATTATGAATTGCTTTTTTAAAATTCTTGGAAAAGGCAGGTATAGCACAGATCAAGGTCTGAGACCATCAACATCATTATGATTCTCTCTTGTGTTTGAGTAATTTGTGCTTTTTGATCTCTTGAAGTGCTACATGTTTAGAATGGAATGTTGAATAAATATTCAACTGGTTAATCAAAATAAACGCAGCCAGTGAAAGAAAATTTGGAGTTATGCAACAACATCCACTCCCTTTGAATAGATATTCATAATGTCCATAGTAGTTTTAAAACATATTTCACTGAACTTAGATTCACAGTCGGGCAATGGTAATAGTTGCAAATTGTTACATGCATTTATAGATGTATTACCCCAAAAAATGCAATCACGTTGAGGCTTTATTTAGAACATTAGCCAAAGTATCTTTTCACTTGCAATTAAGAGTTTAAAAAACTTATTATCAAAAAGCAATGACAACATTTTACAGTTCTTATTCATGTTTTTACAATTTACAATTTTTTACTATTACAATTTTACTAAACGAGTTCTGATAACTCTTTTTTCAAGATTTTATTCCGGTTATTCACCCTAATTATATTTTAAAAAACGCCGAAAGTTTTGTCATTAAATGAATCATTTTGGTTCTTCTATATTGCTTTGTATATCAATAATCCCTTTGCCGTGTACGTGTCAAATAATCTTCATTCACCCAGAGTAATCCTCTTTTCTTGACTCATATCTTCTCTGACTTTATCATTGTCAGAGTGTCTGAAATGACGATGCCATAGATGTGTTATTCCATACAACTTTCGCGAAAGGTGGGAGTGCGTTCGTCATAAGTGGATTAAATAAAGCATAGTTTTCAATAACCTTAAGAATATCGTTTAATTCGTATAATCATATGATTATTACCTACTATTGAGAAGTAAAGTAATTACTGAACACGAACAAAAACGAATGTATATGTTGTGAAGCTGCAGTGTATAAAGACCTTGTACTGTGTATATAATCACACATTGTGTACACATGAAAGAGTCGAAAACAATAGCAAGGTGGAATACCAGGTGAAAAAAAAGATACATTGATCAGTCTATGATTTGACTTCAAAATGCAGGACACTGTACACAAAGATTGTTGTGTGATTTCTTGCTACATTCCAGTGCGCTCTACATAACATGCATCTACAGGGGCGGATCCAGGAATTACGTAAAGAGGGCCGCGTTTACAAAATTAAAGGGGGGACGTACGCACCCCTCCCCCATTTTTCTTTTTATTTCTTTTGTTTCAACAAAAAATAAAGGGGGAGGCGTGCGCCGGTTGCGGTCCTCCCTGGATCCGCCACTGCATCTAGGCCCACAGGAAAATCACCAAAAAAAAGAGACTATCAAGTGGGAGAATTCCGCTTACTCTGTAAATATATAATATGTATGATAATAGCACGCAAGTATATATGTATTTTCTACAAACCTTGGATAGCTTAACGTTTCTTCAAGATGGTATTAAACCCATAATTTATCTATCAAATTAGATGATATTCAAGTGCCACAGAATCCATCTGTTTGAAATACGAAATTCTTCCATACTATGTATATATCTGCAGCATGCGTAAATTTCTTTCCTGTGAAACTCAGGGATATTTTAATTAACGTTTTTGTTGTTGTTGTTGTTAACTGCATCGCATCAGTACCTGAAGAACACAGTCTCTCCATAGTCCTTCACAAGCCACAGGTAAAGTCGATTGCCAGACCCTTTGTTTCATTGGTTTTATTGTTGTTGTTGGTTGGTTGGTTTTTGTTTCTGTTTTTGCTTATGAAATCTTACATCCAGACCATTTTGTAACTTCTTCGCATGTGTGGATTAACTACTTTTTTCGCACTGGAACCTCTCAAAGTTCAGTTGTACGAACATTGGGATTTTTATCCCCGGGCATCTCTGTACTCTTGGCTGGTGAAGAATCCTTATCCGGTGGTTCTTTCTGGTCCCAAGCTTCCCTGCCCTTACTACCCGCCACATTTTTCGAATCAGTCTCGTCCTGACCTACCAAAGGCACTTGTGATATGTGCGACTCCTGTCGCAGCATATCTTCCTTGTCATCGGGACTCGTAGGGTTGTAAACACCGTTATCGTAATCTACACAGTATGGGTCTTCTTTTATGTTGTCTGTACTTGAATTGTCTTCCCTGTGTCTGGATAGAAAGAGAGAGAGAGAGAGAGGGGGGGGTGAGAGAGAGAGTTATCATACCTATCAGATCTTTATTACTGTTCGAAAGATTAAAAATGCACATCAATCCAGGAGCGAGTGATTAGCCTATATTCAGCATTACCAATAGAACGCACATGCTCATTCATGGAGTCCAAAAAAATAATTACTAAAGACAGGACATGAGGTAGATAACACACGGATAATCATCAGTTGAACAGCTGAATATTAAACTTTGACAACAACAAGGTGAAACTACAGAAACACGATCGCTTTTTTGTGTGATATGATCCAAAAATGCATCTCTTTCGAACCTACACCGGGATGGTCGAATCAGGGAGGTCACCTCCCTGGTCGAATCAACCTGCTGTGAGCTATGGCATGCAGGGCTGCGATACAGATCCCTTGTAAGGCCTGCAGCATTATGGGACCGAGAAGGACGCTGCACAGTACTTAATACACTTGAATTCATCTATATGATGCGGTGCACCCTTTCTGAATGTGGTTGGCTTTGTGAAATTGACAACAGGTCCCGGTGATCTGATCCATTGTCTGATAGCCCATTTGACTTGAAATCAACGGGCAGTATTGAAGGCATCGATAGTAGCCTAAGCTTTGGCTCAGCACAGTTTAACTGTGGTCATGTCCTCCAATGTATGTTACTGATTGTTGCAGTACTTATAAATGGTAGAAACAGAATGCAAGTGAGTTTATGATGAATTTTGTTGAGCAAGAAGCATTGTGCAGGGAGCCAACAGACCGAGCCGAAGCCGACAGGTGTTCCCTATACACACAGAGTAGGGAATGCCATCCGAGGCCGCGACCGGGGCTTAGATAGATACAGTTTTCTGTAGTCACTTTTTTTTTAACAAAGACAGCCGCTGATTATTACTATACCTTTATTTCCTTAATTTTGAGTATATTACTGTGTGAATTTCAAACGGCATATTCAAGATGCGGAAGGACTAAGGGAGTGTAGGCTCTGACCCTGCCCGCCACAGAGCAAGGTGACTCTTATTTTACGGATGAGACCAAGAATAGCTGATGCTTATGCCCGGTGTTCCAGCAACGTGAACTATATCTCAGGTCAAATGTCACAATCACTCAGGGATATTCTTGTCCTGGGGCATCTAAGTGAGTGGTACTGGCAGATGCGAGTTGCGCGTTTGCGGGTACAATGTACACTTAATAGTACCTGAGAGGACGGCGCATTCCTTCTTTACATTGAAGCTCGATTTATAAGACAGATGACCAAATGATAACTTTAAGATGAGATCTTTCTACAGGCTGTGATGGTCTCCATCTGACAAGATCTCTATATAGATGACATCCCCCAGTAGTCGCCAGCACTTTATGTTATGTTAGCCTACTATCATCTTCCATGTATACTGCAGTGTAGGCCTACCATTATCTTCTATGTCACTTTATGAAGAATCAACGACGAAGAGAGTTTGAGAACCGACAGATGCTTTCGGCACTACTCCCGAGACAATTATCTTCAAGTAGACAGATCCATCGACGTCCACTACCTGTTTTCTATCTGTAAGGAATACCGAAATCCTGTTGTGCGTGTCTCCAAAATACCATAGTCATGGAGCTTGACATGCACGAAGTTATTGGTTTGGAAGTCTGTCGAAGGCTTTCTTGAAGTATACGAAGACAGTGTCAGATTTGCTAAGATGTTGAAGAGCTGAAGACCATGCAGTCATGCACAGCCAATTCAAAGATAGTAGTTAAAACAAAACCAAGGCCCTGTCGGAAACTGTATGGTAATGATGTTTTTTGATGCCTGTTGTCTTGAAACATGACATAGGCGTGAATCATCCTTCTGTTCTAGCCTTATTGGAATAAGGAGGAGAGAACAGGGGCTATTTCGCCTGCTACCAGCTCCCGAAGCTTGGGTAGTGTTTCGTCTGCCCGAATGCCGGGGTTGAGCTGCTACGATGCCTCTATACTCCTCTCCTGCTAATGTGCAGGTGTGGCCAATAAATTAAAATGAGGACTGGTCTTTCGACCATTAGAGTTGTGCATCTTATTTCATGAGCACAGTCTTGGAGCAGGAGTTTGGTGTCTGGAGTTAATTCACATAGATTTTCAGACGAAGAATTCTGATGCATGCGTAACGCCCGTCATCAACATGTCGGCGAATATGTGTGTCGAAGCGGGTACGCCCTTCGGTAACAATTTCGTAATATAGACCGACTACTGAGGGGGAAATTCACAAGCAATGTGGTTAAAATTGTATTTGCGTCTTCTTCCCACTCTCGGTGATAAATAAAGCCCTCTTAGAGATAGAGTATAAATGAATGACGGCATTAACTGAAATCACATGCATGTTATACGAAGTATGTTGAGTACAGTTAAAGGACAAGTTCACCTTCATAAACATAAGGATTGAGAGAATGTAGCAATATTAGTAGAACACATCATTGAAAGTTTGAGGAAAATCAGACAATCCGTTCAAAAGTTATGATTTTTTGAAGTTTTTGTGCAGTACCCGCTGGATGAGAAGACTACTGCAGTGTATGAATAACTTAGATGTCACATGCGTACAACAATATAAGGAAAATATAAAGAGAATTTCACAAAATTCCATCTTTTGAAAAAAGTACACATTCCCCTGACTCGTTACCGACAAATGTTATGGGTAATATTATTCCCCCTGCCTTTAGAAAGAGGCAAGTCAAGTGCTCTTTTATTATGCGAAAAAAGTGAAAATATGTTGAATTTTCTTTTACATTTTCTTTATACTGTTGTACGCATATGACTCACAAGCTGTAGTAGTCTCCTCATCCAGCGGTTCCAACACAAAAATTTAAAAAATTCATAACTTCTGCATCGATTGTCCAATTTTCCTCAAACTTTCACTGATGTGTTCTACTAATATTGTTGCATTTTCTCAATCCTTATGTTTATGAAGGTGAACTTGTCCTTTAAAAAGGCGAGGTTACATGTAAAAAGCATCTCATTTTGTTTTTGTTTTTGTTTTTTTTGCAAAATATCGTTATACTTTCAGTGAATTCTACGAAATTTCATGAGCTTGTATCAGTAGGCCTTTAACTGCATTGGGTTTCATACATAAAGTTCAAAGAGACTTTCAAGTTGAGTGATATGAGGGAATACATTGTATTTTACATTTTAGGCGGCCCATTATTATATGAATTCGACAGTACAGCGCCAATCGCAGTTTACCAACAAAAAAACGGGGAAAATGCTGGCGACGCTTAATTGTACTAACACGAAATTACTAAATCAACAACAGCAACAACAACAACAAAGGTCCGCAAGAAAAGGGCATTATATTTGGGAAAAAGAAATTCAGTCAAAATACATGGCCGATTATAAAGGGAGGATACTTAGATGAGATCAGAAGTCAATTGGAACTTACTTGTTTTTCCACAGGATGACGATCAATATTATTGCGACCACCGGAATGGTGACGCCCACTATAAATAAAAATATATTTCAGACAAAAGAAAAAGGTATAAGACTAACTAGAGTGGAGGATATTAAAAAGTTCAGCCACTAACAACCAAAACTAACTGAAAATAAATTTTGGACTCTGACCTTCGAGAACTATAAGGCAGTTTGCATTCAGCAATAATGAAAAAGAGGTATTTTTGTCTGCCCTGTCGCTGTGCCATGCAAGGTCATATCAGTATTGATGAGTTTGAAAAGAAAGAGTAAATGTTACAAGCGCAAATGAAAATTTTATCAAAATTAGATAAATATCGATATTTTGAAAAATATACAATAAAGATTTTTTTTTGGTTATTGCAAAAACAGTTCTGGAAGACTTGAAATGAATATTCATGAGTGAGCTGATGATATCATCGTCTCACAATATTCCATTTATCATATTAAATGTGCCAAAAAGAATAAAACTGACCAAAATATGAACTGCTGCAAACATGTGCAATATACATTATTCGTGGTTGAACAAAGTCACAATAATGATCGGTCAGGTCAAATACATCAGCTTTTTCGGATTAGCTTAATATCATCAATTTTTGCGTTACAAAGATAAAAATTTCAAGATTCTGTGTTTGAAATATACACGAATATGGCAAGTTGTGAGGGTATGATACCATCAGCTCACTTACTTGCATATTCATATTGACTGTTCAAGAAGAGCTTTGTGAAGGTTAGCGAAAATGTACAATTTCACAACCTTGAAATCTGATCTGATTAAATTTTCACTGTTGCGCTCATCAAATTTTACTAGCTCTATTTAAGTGCTCTGGAAATGTGATACGAGATGATACGAGAAAAATGACAATTCGTCCAATTTTCGTATATTTTACTGCTCTTATTACAAACACCAAATTCATCACTTCAGGATTTCCTTATTGATTATCGATACCAAAATTTAGGACATCTAATAGCACAGGTACCCTTCCCTCTTTTTTTTCGACACGGAATTCACACCCAGTCACTTTCAATGAATGTTTGTACGAAACGTATATTACACATTACCTGTCCTTTTTTTATAGCCTCATGCACTCCATGAGCTATTTACCAAGTGTCATCATTATACAACTGTACCTAAGTATAAAAATGTATATATACTTTTTCAAAAAACATTTATTCACTTCCAATCAAATAATAAAAGAAAAATCAATTTACTTTGGTATTACTAAACAAACATGATAAAAATAATTCCTTTAAAAATATCTGAAAAAATATGCCCTCATGATTGCCACACACATATACACACACACACATACACTCACACAACACAAAACCCAGCAATCACATACAACTTCACTCTCAGGTAATAGTTATTATTGAACTTACGAGAAATGGCGAGGGCATCTGATCAAGGCATGAAAAAGAAAGCAAGAATAGAGTGCACTTTAGTCAACTTGACTTTATGATATCCACATATTTTTTATTTTTTATTCTGAAATACACTATATTCTTGGACTTTGTGTAGCTCGTGTTCAAAAGAATAAGATTCAACATTTGTGTAATTTAAGTCAATTCAAATATCGGCTGCCGACTTGACTGTTACTTCCATCTGTACCACAAGGAAATAAATTCAAGTACTCCGGAGCTCACCGTGAACAAAAAAGGAATATATGTACAATCAAACATCATATTTTGATATCTCCAAGCAAAATCGAATTCTATAGTCAGTGTCAACTTGTGTTTGATTTTTGCTCTCATTATTCAGTTCTTTGAAACAAATGTAGCATCTCTAACGAAGGAGTAAACTGTAGTACATCCTATTATGTAATCATGATCATCACTTTGATTACAAGGGAGCTGTTTGAGTATTTCTTCCTCGATAGTGATGAACGCTATGACAAGTACAAACGACAAGCAGTTACATGCATATTTAGCAGAAGTGTGCATGTGTTGGATAACAGGGAACTGGCGTATTCTTTTCGTTAGGTATATATTATAGCTTTGTCCTTTCTCTCTGGAATCTGATATTTAAAGCTTTATATCGGAATTAACTTAATGCTTTCTATTGTAACTGAGAGAATGTGTGTTACTTATAATACTTATGTCAATAGTATTTTAAGTACATAGAATGGTTAGGAGGTGTATGTGAATATGTAAACATGAATCAAACACAAAACTCCCTTTCATGAATTTTCAGAAAATCCTAACGTACGCTACACTGCTACAAATAAAATTTGTCAACTTTGGAAAAGACTTTACAATTCACACAGTCATGTTCCCTATTCAATTAAGATACATAACATATCCATATTACGTCGTAATGGGAATTTATCTTATCAAGACATAATCAAAGTCGTTACTGGAATGAAAACAGTCGCGAGATCTATAATGGGTCCATATAAGCAAAATTCAGCTCTGAACGGGCTGTGTCGTCTATACATGAAAAAAATATTTTTCAGAAAAAGAAGAAAGAAAAATACCTTAATAGTCTAGAAAGGAAAATGAGATTGTTTGCCATAAAAGGAAGCATATAACACAAGCCCAAGTTTTGTCCTTTAATCCTAACCCCATCGGGTTTTTTGAGAGATGGTGGATCTCGATCGTGGATCGTGCGATCCTCGCGAAAATGTTCACTATAAACTAAGGTAGAGGCCAATGTAATCCACAAGACAGTATAGTTAGATTGTCAAATATTACTTTATGTATTTTATATTAATCAATTTATTCTTATTTGTATAAATGAAAACAATAAAAAAATAAAGCTCCAAGACTTCTAATTTTTGATGAAGAAATATTCTTTTCAATATCCTCGACAATAATATTGAAGCAAAAATTCGGCTTCATAATTACTTATATGTATTTTATTGTTTACTGAATTTCCCATGTATTTCTGTTTTTTTTTTACTTATTGTTTTTGTTGCTTTTGTCGCAGAAACTTTTTAAAGCATATTCAGGCTAAAATAAATCATTATCAGCCATTGAAAGTAAAAAAAAAAATATATGAATGAATTGCAAAAACACAATTTACATTGGATTTGCACACAAAATCATGTTTTTGAGCAATTTTGGGGTCGACTAATTTTTTTTTTTCAAAGGGGCGTGGCTTCAAAACGGTATGCCTGCGAGCGACAAATTTGCTCTCAAAAGTTGCGCAATACTTGAAAGAAAAAAGTAATAAAGAAGAATGTCGCGGCGAGAGCGTTGCGGAATAATTACGCGAAACGCCGGGGGGGGGGGGGGGGCAAAATGCCCCCACCCCCTTGGGAATAGGGTTAATGCGCGAAGTGTCTCGTGTGTACCGTAATGTGTACATATTGTTTTATATTATTTGTACACACCAAAAGGTATTTCTCACTGGAAAGCGGTTGCGCGGTCTTTCAAAAGCTTGTCTTTTACGAACATAATGTAATCTGAGATATGCTTATATCAGAAAAGTATTGTACACTCAGCAAAAAAAAAAAGAAAAAAAGAAAGAATGTAAACACTCTTTCAAATACATATTTGACACAGAAGATTTTGAAAAAAATTAGTGTACCGTATGGCATATTGAAGATTATTTAATTGGCTATCGGCTTGGTAGGTGATTTTAAAGGGAAATTTTACGCATGAGTGAACACATTGATCTTTGTCCTCCAAGACACAAAAGTAAACATTGCAAAAACTGGCATTTCGCCATTCATTTGCAAATGCCCTTCAAGACAGCAATGATAACTAAAGACCAATTTAACACAATGAGAGACATGAATGAGATAGCAAAAATGAGTTTTCGTTCCCTTGTATCTCTTTGTATCTTCAAAAACAAAGTAGCCAACTAATGTGGAAAAATAAGTTTTCTGTTGGTTCAATCCTCAAATGACTCAGGGGGTAAGTCCCAAAGGTAATACAATGGAAAGAGTTTCTTTATTTCCTCCTTTTGATTTAGGAATTTAAGAATTCATGAGACAAAGTCGAGAACAAAATATCATTTTTACTTCACTTCATTTGAAATAACACTTGAAAATTTTACCATAGTTCTTAATATTGCCTCTTTAATGTCATTTGAATTCGAAATTGACATAAGATTTTTCCTTTTTCTCCATTATCTTTTTCGCCGTTTTTATCTTTGGGAGCTACAAAGTCAGTAAAGGGACCATAGGATGATTTTTGCAAATTAATCTGTATTTTTAATCGTGTTGTCTTTTGTTATTGTTATAATGGAAAAGCACATACGCATGAATCACAAATTTTATCACATTTCTTATTTTTGTGCTTTGGAATAGAAGAACATTTACGTTCACTCATGCGTAAACTTTGCCGTTTTATTGACCTACCAGGTTGATATCCAATTAAATTACCTTTAACATGGTATTAGTGGGGCAGCTTAGCAAACCTTTTGTGCATTTTCTGATACAAGCACCAAATTTGGCACAAACGTACATTAACATATTGCAAACATTTTCAGTTATTGGGCCACTTGGAATTCTCTTTTTATGTCCGCCATATTGGATTTCAAAAAGGCCGCCATTTGAAATCTACATTTGCGACTATCTCTGGGCCTAATGGTGCTATTGACTCAATTCTGGTGTCTAAATGTATATTTTGGGGGGCAAGGAATCCAATGGTAACAATCTGCATTGCGTATTTTCACCAATGGTCCGCCATATTGGATTTCAAAATGGCCACCATTTGCGATTATCTCTGGGTCTATGCTGCTATTGACTCGATTCTGGTGTCTAAATGTATGTTTTGGGGGGCAAGGAATCCGATGGTAACAATCTGCATTGCGTATTTTCACCAATGGACCGCCATATTGGATTTCAAAATGACCGCCATTTAAAATCTAAGTTTGCAATTATCTCTGGGTCTAATGCTGCTTTTGACTCGATTCTGATGTCTAAATGTATGTTTTGGGGGGCAAGGAATCCAATGGTAACAATCTGCATTGCGTATTTTTACCAATGGACCGCCATATTGGATTTTAAAATGGCCGCCATTTAAAATCTACATTTGCAATTATCTCTGGGTCTAATGTTGCTATTGACTTGATTCTGGTGTCTAAATGTATTGTTTGTTTGTTTGTTTGTTTGTTGTTTTTTTCGGGGGGGGGGGGGGCAAGGAATCCAATGGTAACAATCTGCATTGCGTATTTATACCAATGGGCCGCCATATTGGATTTCCAAATGGCTGCTACTTGATCTACATTTGTCAATATCTTAGGATCTAAAGGCTTGATTTTGGTGGTGGTGGTGGCAGTAGTTGTAGTGGTAGCTGTAGTGGCGGTGATGATAACAGAAATGTTACATTGTGTCATTCCAGGTTCATTGTGATGTATGCATGCCTATAGACTGACAGTGCTGTTTTTTTTTTTTTTTTTTTTTTTTGGTTTTGTCAAAGAGGTTCAGATTAGCTCATGCTGAGCGAACTTCACCATCAACATCACCGCAACTCACCACAACTGAGTGGAAATTATGCCTCATATACAGTGGCGTATCTAGGGAAAACGGCGCCCGGGGCAAGCGCGAAAATTGCGCCCCTATCAATTTCTGAAAAAGTGTTCAACCTCAACCCCATCCCTGTAGGGTCTTTAAAAAAAAAAACTCCACATGATATGCTTTTTCAAACACTTAAAAGGAGTTTTTTGAGGGTGATTTAAGTATAATAAATTTTGATAAATTTTGGCGAGCGAGCGCAGCGAGCGAGCCGAAAATTTTTGCATGTCAGCTTACAAAAAAAAAAATGGAATTCTTGTCATTTTTTTGGTTATCAAATCTTACAATTCTAATCAAGATATAGTGACGGCCTTATCGATAACGATTTATACCAACAAACTGAGGACTTAAAAAAATACTCTTAATTAGTACGAGCAAGTGAGTTGAAATTTGTATATTTCCGCGTCATCATTACATTTTGTTCTTATTTTGTTTGATTTGTTCCCCCCCCCCCCAACCCCGTACGTTCGAAACCGTCGGCGTCTTCTTTTGATCCATTCGGCGATCGCTTCAGAACGAAAGAAATTGCAGCCGCTGCTCCGTGTAACATTTTTCCTGCTAAATACCAAATGACATGTGTGAACACAATAGACATTGGCATTTTGTCCGCGTCATCATCACGTTTTGTTCTGATCATTTATATATATATATATATATATATATATATATATATATATATTGGCGAGCGAGCGCAGCGAGCGAGCCGAAAATTTTTGTATTTCAGCCTACAAAACATGGAATTCTTGTCATTTTATGGTTATTCAATCTTACAATTCTAATCCAGATGTAGTGACGGCCTTATAGATAACGGTTTATACCAGAGGACTTAAAAAATACTGTAAGTTTGTACGCGCGAGTGAGCCGAAATTTGTATATTTCTGCGTCATCATC